>NC_140528.1:14776690-14996690 GCF_057382185.1 Mchenga conophoros
TGCTCAACAAATGACAAGGGCGGAGCCTTATACCACGTGATACAGAAGCTGTGCCGTGTGATGCTAAAATTAGCAGGGAAACAACAACGGAGAGCACGTCAGGGATGACGAGAAAGTGACAGGAGAAAATCCGTCCCGGTCAACCACCCAAACATTAATAACGGGAACCTTATACAGTGCTTCCCTATACACGTCGAACTCCCGCAGGCACAAAGACATCACGGAGGCTATCACTTATCACCTGACCAAAGATATGGCTCCATCAACACTGTGCAAAACGAGGGATTTAGGAAAACGATCAACACCCTAGACAAACGCTACACAGTGCCGTCCCACAACTATTTTTCTATTGTTGCACTACCTGCTCTGTACACGCAGCGTCGAGCAACGGTGGAGACGGAATTTCAAGCAGGACAACATTTTGCTGCAACAACAAAACGTGAGACATTTGTTGTTTTATGTTTATTTATTGTTATGAGAGAATCATGATCTCAATTCTAAGCCAAAAAATCGTGATTCTCATTTTATGCAAAATCGTGCAGCCCTAACATTAACACAAAACTATTGTTTCACCAGAGAAACACACATGAAGAGAGAGAGAGAGACAATAACAGCTACCAAACAGTCGTCATAATTCGTCACACAATGAGAAAAGGACAAATCAACAAGTAACAATGACTAATTAATATTAAAATCTGTAACATAATGTATTGTTTGGAGTTTAGTCTGATTGGTTCAGGATGAGCTGCCATTATCCAATCACACGTCTGCTTACCTGCATCTTTTCTCTTTTTTCTAACCTGAGCACCTGATGGCTTTGAACTTTTGTTGTCCATCTTCCATTGGTTTGAATTTTGCGCTCCAGTACAAACACAAATCCCCCAACCCGAGGATCAGCACAATTAACCTAACAGACCTACACCTTAGTTCACAGATTCACTTTGTCTAAGGTTGATTTCTGGGATTTCACACAACCCAGGATTCAGATCGTGAATCCATGATGGGCTTGGATTTACATCATTATAAATGAAATGTGCTCTACTTGGAAGCAGCCGGCCCCGCCCCTTTTGACGGGTTGTGTGAGACTTTAAATCATCAAACTGTAAATTATAAATTAAATTGTTATTGATCCTTTATCCCGAGTCCTAAAGTGTAGATTTATTTTCTTACTCTTCTTATATTTATTGTTTGTTTACTTGCACCGCTGTAACTGCAGCCTCGTCGTCTCGTCTCTGTATATGCTGGACTGTCTGTAGCGGAGATGACAATAAAGTTTACTTTGACTTCAGCAGCGCGCAGGCGCACCGAGGGCTCTCGCGCTCACTTTATAGAATTTAGAAAAAACATCGGTGCAGATTATAAGTCTGTATCATAATATCTGTTTGTTGTGTTGTTTTTATTTTGTTTTGCGAGTTGGTTATTAGATGCCGCTCCAGCCAGCCAGAGACTCCCCGCCGCCCCGCCCTCTCCTCCCTGTGCCGCCAGCAGCAGGCGCACCTCGCAAACGGAGGGCGCCCTTACTCCCAGCAAATGGCTGATAGAAAACCGATCGGTGCCTACGAATTTCCCAATATGCGCTGGCATGACGTCGGGGAAGCATGGGTACGACCGATTATTTTATTTTTTTCTTGCCCGTGATGCCCCCCCACCACGATGCATTCTATTGGTATGCACACTTACACACACCCAGCTGTGGTTTCCTGTTTTGCTGGACTCTGGAGAGCCCCGCCTTTAACGCTCTTCTCTCACAGAGAGCAACAGAAAACTTGGGAAAACTCCAGATTGACTGAACTCAGTTCAAAGTTACCTTGACACCTTTAGATGTGAGACGTAGTGATGGTCCGCTTGAAGCTGACGCTCCGGTGCGTGTGTCAGAAAGATCAACGCGCTGCTTCAGAAGCACCGTGTCGAGGCTTGATTCGTTTGGCCAGAGTCACGTGATCAGTGACGTCTGAAGCTTCGTTTAGAACGTACCTCTTTTTAAATCGAACTTTATTGAAACACAATGAGTATACAACATACAAACAGATGAAGTTTACAAAAGAACAGAACATGAACATACAGAACCAGGAGTAAAAAAATTATGATATGAGTAGGCGAAAAAAATCAACATATTGTAACGTGCAGTGGAGATGAAGCCAGCCGCGGAGGTGTGCAGGTGGATAGCGAATGAGCAACAGCTTCTGACTTTCCAAAAAGTACTCATTTATTTACAATATCAAAAATAAAAGTGCTACCTCTACCACACATTACTAAAGAGCACACTAGTCCGCGTACACACGGGAGCATCCATTACAGGAGGAGTGCGAAGAAGAACACAAAGGGGGTGACACCAGTCGTGAGACAGGAGGCGCCGCCATGTGGTGATACACTGCATTACAATAGCAACTGTTACAATATAAATATTGTTCTGAGAGGCTTTTTGTTGGTTGAGTCTGAAATTGATTGTATGTACAATTCATATCCTTATAAAAAGGCAGAAATATGGTGTTTTATTAATAAACTTACATTTATGGATATAAAATAGCTAAAAGTATTAACATGCCTCAGAGAAATCACTAATAACACTAAGGGCTGGACGGATTTGATTTGCATTCTTCAAGAAGAGTGTGGTGTCATCAGCTAGCTGGCTGATGATGAGCTCCTTATCAGCTGTGCTGATTCCGTGTATAACAGGTCAAATCTCGGGGTGGAGTCTTAATCATTTTAATTGAGCTATTGCCATTTGTGTACAAGGTTTTGATAGCTTTACAGAAAAATGCCAAATTTTTCCAAAGAGTGGAAAATAAATTGATGTTCAATTGTATCAAAAGCCTTTAAAAAATCCAGGAGGAGAATGAAGCTATAGTCAGATACCAAGTCAGAGTAATCAAGTAGATCTAAAACCAGTCTCATGTTCTTAGAAAGGTGTCTGTTTCTCATAAAGCCTGATTGTGTCTCATCGATAATTGTGTCCAAGAACTCTTTCATTCTGTTAGCAAGTACTAAAGCCATAATCTCATAGTCATCATTGAGCAGACAGATGGGTCTCCAATTATCAATAAGAAGTAAGTCTTTGTTTGGCTTTGGAATAAGTGTTATGAGACCCTGAGTAAGAGTAGGAGGGAGGATGTTATTCTCTACACTTCCTATGAAAAGCTGCAGTAAGAACGGAGCCAGGAGATTAGAAAATGATTCATAAAACTCTGCAGTTAAACCATCTGTGCCGGGAGATTTGTTGGCCTTAAGTGCAGAAATAGGATTACAAACGTCCTCCACAGTCAGAGGGCTGTCACAGTGACTTCTATCTTCCACAACAATAGTTTTTAGGTTTTTAATATTATTGAGAAACAGCGTTGAGACATATATATATATTCTACTTTTCTAAATGATTGACTATTTCAATGGAGAACCTAAATGACACGGACCCGTGTTTGTTATTACATATCTCTATTTTGAATGTGACAAGTCTATCATTGCCTGTTATTCATAGGTATTAACAGAGTTTTTGGCCTTTTTTCCCATCTATAAAAGCTAATTGACTCTTTACAGCCTGCTATGGTTAATAATAACATGTTCAGTCATGAGTGAAATCAAAGCTTTTCTTCACTTTAGCATTTAACATTCCCAACAATATAATGTGATACCTTAATTAAAACACAGCTAATAAAAAACAATTTTCTTAATGCAAACATCAGTGACTCAACATTAGCAACCAAAGGGTTCAGTCTGCAGCTCACACTCATGTGAAGCTACAGCCTCCCCCTTTAGTCTCTGTCATCCTTCTGCTCCTGCACAAACAAAGCAAGACAAAACCTCCACCCTTCTTCTACAGGCTGGGTGAATTGTTGTGGACATTCACTAATCCTAAAGTCGGCACCGTTTTTGTCTCAGTATCAAGTCAGTTAAACTTTTAGTCGTCAGTCCATCACAGTCCAGTCACATGCATACATCCACACACATTCATACCAGATATTGCTGATAATGGAGTCTCACGCGCAGCCTATTCGAGCCTCCATCACCAGCAAGATGACGTCATCATTTTAAAGGAAAACAGCTCCTTGTTTTTGGACTGGATTGACTCGCTGCAATCCTTTTAGGCTCAGGACTTCTCATGTGATCAATGTCACATATAAGTGAATTTCTCCCAAGCCCATTATAATCATGGAGAAAAACACTTTGCCACTGTTTCCAGTAAGAATATTTTATAGCGCTTTAAAGTTCAACCTCTCAGGTCTGGATTAAAGAGCTGATTTGTTAAATCGGGAACTCACAAAATACCAAAATATCACCACCGGTGGATCACACCTCTCAGATGTTCTTATCTCAGTGCACTGTAACAAAAGCACAAACAAACGCAACCAATAAAATACTAATAAAGTAACAAATACTGGGGCCCATTGTAAACATGTCCAAGCATAAAACCATCTTTCTCTCTCTTAGAGAAAGAAAACAATCCAAACCTCACTGATAAAATCAACCTAGTGTCAAGCAAAACCCAAAAATCAACCAAAACTTCACCAGAAAGTTTTTCTCCCTCCCGGGACAATATTGTGCAGGAATACAGGCACCGTAACTCCTTTTTGCACTGACAAAAACATGTTGGATTGACTTGATTCAATAGTGGACACTGGTTGCACACAAAGGTTTTGCTTTGGCAGAAACTTAAACAACTGAGTTAAATCAACACAACCTTTTCATATTCAGTAAAGCTGCATGTTGTGTTCATAAAACACGATTGAAACATGTTCAGATGGAGTAAGTTGAGCTCCTGGAACATTTTAATCCTTCAATTGAAATTGAATGGGTCTACAACAACTACCATCCTCCTATCTCTATCCTGGTTGCAGCAGGGCTGGGAAATAACCCTGAAGTGATAGGTTACCAGGCAGGGTACACCCTGGACAGCTCACCAGTCTATCAGATAGAAACACACAGCCGTTTACATTCATGGATAATTTAGCCCAGGACCTTCTTACTGTGGAGCAACAGCACTAACCAGCATGCCAACAATGGAGGAAATACAGGAAAGCTATGATTTCCTGTATTTGAGGCAGAATTATTTTGTTCTTGCCCTTGACAGGTTAATCCACAATAAATAGCAACAGCATGCATGTGGTGTGTGTGTCGTTGTCTGCCTCTTATAACTCCAGTGATTTTCCTGTAGTTTGAAATCTTATGCGGTGTTGACACAATAATTTGTTGTAAACCAGGAAATTCCCAACTGTGGTAGAAAGCACAGCTTAGCCTTAGCAAATGTTCAAAGAAAAGTCGTCACTTCCTGATTTCTGCTTCACTGATAAATATTGTCACACTGGGGTTTTTGCAAATGATATCAGTGAGCACTGTGTGGCAGCTGGAGTCAGACAACTGAAGCTCCCACAATCAAGACCACAAACAGCTTTCAAAGGAGATTTGAAGCTTTTCTGGCAGCAAGCTTCATGATTTATGGGACTGGAACTGGAACAGAAACTACCTGATCACCAATGGTGAGCTGGCATGGAATTATTTTTATGACATTTTATCAAAGTTATAAATAAGCGTGCCCATTAACACATAGTGAGTGAGCATGTTGTCTTCCCACGCAGTGAACAGCGGACGCTAATGTTTTTGTCACTTTTTACAGAGTCAAACTCAAAGTAAGGTCAGTGCTTCCACGCTTTAAACGCTGCACGCTCACACTCTCTCCACACTCGATAGATTATCCATTGTTCATCTGCACACAGCTGCGGTTTTAGTAACGCAGTAACGCAGCGTGCTTACGGGAAAGTAACAGTAATCTAATTACCTTTTTTGCAATAGTAATCCCTCACTTTACTCGTTTCTTGAAAAAAGTAATCGGATTACTTCCCATCTCTGGTTGGAGCTGTGCACTTGTGGGTTCCACCTTGTGTACACGTTTATCTTTGCTGTGTGTACTTGTACCTCTGAGTGGAAGCTGAACTCTTGAGTTCGAGTATCGAAGCATCAGCTGTGACGTTAAAGTCCAAACAGCTCGTTCATTTGTAACGCCGTTTTCATGTGGATGTGTCACTGAGACACTTTCCACATCCACAGCTCACAAAATGGGAAAACTATAGAAGTATAACAATGAAGAAGTTACTATGTTACGGGTCCCAAGGATGAAGACCTCGATGACAAATATGTTACCTGTAAAAGCAGGTGAAGAGCAGAGTAAGGAAGACACGATGCGTCTCTGCTTTCCTCCAGAACGTGTCTGAGTCTGATTTATTTCACACAAATAAATGCTATAAAACACTAAACATGAGCTTTCAATATACTGTTCAGCTGGTTCCTCATTCACATCAATTACATTTACTTATTTCACAACATCAGTGAAATATACTCTTTTTAACTGGTTCAGTTTCTCAAGTTCACACTTCTTTCCATAACAGCTACATCCTTTTATCATATCAATAAACACATCACATTGTCTTCTGCAGTGTCTTACTGGCTAAACAGTTCTATTCAATAACAGCATTGGTAAATACATTACATTTGTTCCCTCCAGTAATTTACTGGCAAAATCACTATTTAGTGCATCATGAAACACAGCTTGTTTAATCAACCCATGAATGCCTCTGTTAGCTACACAGAGTTGCTCAGAGTGCTTGTGTTACACTAGCTAATCTACTCAGTCACTTTAACAGAACTATTAACATTCACATCTCACAGAACTGATTTGATTGGAGCATTACAACACGTTTGCACAGAGCATAGGAGCGCACTGACTCTGCTTCACGAGCGCTCCACCTAACGAGCGGGCTCGCGGTGCGGTCGCGCGGGACACTCCTCTGGTTTTCTCCCGTGTTTACATATAAATAACTTTGGCGGACCGCCTTAACTCTCCCATTCACATTAACGTGGGTAACCATGGTGACAATAAACAACATTTTCGGTGCGAGCACCGTGTACCGACCTGTAAAAGCAGGTGAAGAGCAGAGTAAGGAAGACACGATGCGTCTCTGCTTTCCTCCAGAACGTGTCTGAGGAAGCAGCGGAAGGTGGGCTCCACTTACTGCTCCCCGAAACCCCGGAGCAAGCACCAAAGTTCCGCCCTCACTGCTTTCTAACATAAAATGAATCCCTGTTACATGGATTTTCTATCCTCTTAAAGAAACTGAAAATAAATACATATAGCAATGAAAAATGTCCCGTTACATGAGTGTTTTACACAAAATAATATTAATGTGGTCATTCCCTCGCAGGGGTGCCACAACTACACTGCTGTTTTGACAGAGACACAGTGTGTTTATCTAACTTGGCTGAAGCCAAAGTTCTCCAGACAAATTCAGTCTGTTTCTGCCAAGTGTGAACTCACTGGATGAGCGCCAGATACACAGAATCAAAAAGGGATAAATTACTTTTCTTATGTCATGTTCCCGTCACAAACTGGCTCAAGGAGAGGGGAAGCAGGAGTCCACAGATGAAATGTTCCTATAAATAAAGTGGAATTTATTCAAACTTTACCAAAACTTCAACACACCAAATACAAGCAGTTCAGCAGGGAGTGGATGTGTGTTGCATGTGCCAGGTGGATGCAGAGAGAGGCCAGGGCCACGTTCAAACCTGAACACGCTGCACAGTGTTTTGTTCCATTTGTTAGGGATGAATGAAATGCTTCCTTGAAAGGATGTGTGCAGTCACCAGTGGGCGTGGAAGCATGTGCGCCCTCATTTGGTGGGTGTGCAAGAAAAGTCATCCTGTCACACAGCAATGCCTACATAAATCACACCACTCTGCTTAAAATAATAATGTTTAGTGAAGCAGGTGAAGCAAAGGGCTGCTTTTAATAGGCTGGGAGACCCAGGTGTGCTGCTTTAGCTGCTGAGCCTCTTATGACAGAACAGCGGAGAGTGGTAAGAAGGGAGGAGGGGGTCTGGCTGTGTTTGTGAACGATAGATGGTGTAACTCTGGGCATTTCTCTATCAAAGAGACGCTATGCTGTAAGGACATTGAGCTGCTAGCGGTTAGCATGAGACCGTACTATCTACCACGAGAGTTTACACACGTGATTATGATAGCTGTGTATGTCCCGCCCTCTGCTAACGCTGCAGCAGCCTGTGAGGTCCTGCACACTGTAACCAGCAGACTCCAAACACAGCACCCTCAGGCCCTTTTCCTGATCTCTGGGGACTTTAAAGATGATGTAACCATTTAATTATGGTTACATAATTAATTGTGTAATTAATTATGCAAAATGCAAAACGCTCAGCTGTGTCTCCAGTCAAAGCTCTGTAACTTCAGAGGTGATGTTCATATGTTGACTAATGGTTTTCTTTCATTTTTGATGTACTGCAGAATATTTGTATAAAATCCAGGCCAGGAAAATCTCCTTCATGTGTTTCTGTGTTTTGTCTTCAGCTACGTTGACACAAAGGCCTCTGCTGTGACGCTCACACCTTTGATAAAGTCTGGAGAGTGTCAGCTTCCTGTTTATAGATACAAAAATATGTAATGTTGTGAACTCTGGCCGCAGCGGCGCAAGAAAAAGGAGAATTACGGGAAGCACTCACAACAGGTAAAATCAAAATAACAAAGTAAAGTACGATAAAATAAAAACCAACAAAAGAACAACACAATATACTTCCCCGTACTGTTACTGCTAACCTCTGTTAACCTAGTAACTCTTACCTTCTAACTGACAGCTGGTCAATAAACGAGCTCCATAAACGCTCCATATTCACCTTTACATGGAATATAAAGGGAAAAGAAGAAACACAGTGCTGTGTCAGCGTTAGACATATAGATATATCCTTGCTTTTAATACATTTGAAGGTGGGTGGGAGAGGTGCTTCTCCGCGTAGTCTACGGTCTCTTTGGGATCGGTAAAGCTTTTCCTCACATCACCATGGGTCACTAACAGCTTTGCAGGGTATAGCAGTCTGTACCTGACGCCGGTCATCCCACGTAGTCTTCCTCTCATATTTGCAAATGCGGCTCTGCGTTTCCAACAGAGGGAGGGAAATCTGGGAGGATGTTTATTTTAAAAACCCTTATACATCAGGTTCTTGTTCTCTGCAGCTTTCAGCAGAATTTCCTCACCAATGTGGTAGTAGTGCAATCTCAAGATGATGGGCCGAGGAAGACGACTTTGTTTGGGACGCTGGCGATTCACTCTATGTGCTCGATCGATGAGTGGCTTCTCCTCGAGAGATAGCGCCTCCGCCAACAGGTGTGAACCAACTCAGTCATCTTGGGTCCCTCTGTGCCTTCTGGTATTCCTGCAGTTCTTAAATTATTCCTCCTGGAGTGCCTCAAGAGCTCCACATCTCTCATCTAACTTCTTTACCTCCGCAGACAAACGCTCCACAGTGGCCTGGAGAGTGGCGATGGTGTCAGAGTGGTTCGAGGCACAGTCCTGCAGTTCAGTCAAAGTGTTATCATGCCTGGCCACGTCGCTTTTTATGTCCGAAATTGAGGGCTGGATGCTCTGGTTCAAGGATGATATCTCGCCTCCTATGGTGGTAGAAATCTCTAATATGCAAGTGTCCAGTGCTAGTTAGTTAGTTCTAGTTCTAGTGGTTAGTGGGGCTTTATTTGATGATTCTAGTGTGTGTTACATTGTTGTCATATTGTTGAGTCGCAGAGCTGTACAGTGTTACAGTTTCTGTAGAGTCTGGTATAAGGAACTCAGATCCCTCTGTGAATAATGTTCACTGAAACTGATCTGTAGTTAATGAACTAGTCAGGATTTACACTAGAGAATGTTTCTGCCATTACATGGCCTGTATTTGTAGAGCGCTTTACTCGTCCCTAAGGACCCCAAAGTGCTTTTTTGCCCAAGGACACAACATGTCCAAGCCGGGGCTCGAACCGGCAACCTTCCGATTACAAGACGAGCTGCCAACTCTTGAGCCACGATCGGCCCACATATTGTTGTCTTTTGTTGCAGACACCAAGTGTTGAGATCCTGTCTCAACCTCCTACATTCTTCCAGCAGGTTACACATTATTTTTTGTATTTGGAATCAAATATATGTGTCAGTTGGGCCTAGTGCAGGGGTCAGCAACCTTTAACACCCAAAGAGCCTTTTGGACCCGGTTTCCACGCAAAGGGTCAGGGTTCGGGAAAACACTGGGAGCCGCAAATACTTTGTGACATCTAAAATGAAGATAACACTGTGTATATTGTTTTTACCTTTATGCTTTGTGTGAACAACTACAGTGTGTTGCTTATGAAATCCATGAAGTGCTACAGAGAAAATTACATTTGATTTATGTAATGAACACATTTTGAGCTCTTAAAGAAATATAACAAAGGAAAGCTGAACTACAATGATCCATGTAGCAAACACAAACTGTTATATCGCCTTTGGGCTTTTGGAGCCTTGACCTGACTTTTAAAAAATAATTGGAAAAAAGCTCTATGCTGCTACAAAATGAAAAATAGATGTTTGCAAAATTCTGCCCAAGTATGTATTTTACACACATACCTAGTAAATATATAAAACTCACTGTGACACATACTTTAATATTTCGAATCAAAAACAGTTCTTATTTAATTCAGTGACAGCAATGGGGACAAAGCTATTTTTATAACGCTTTGTCCTGCATCTCGGAAATAGAAACCTCCGTCCTGAGGGAAGAAGCTGAAATTCACCCCTTAGAGGATGGGAACCATTTTTAAGGATTGATAAAGCCATCCTCTGTACCTGCTCAGAGTACAGGGAGGCTAAACAAGACTGTGGCTCACCTATCAGACGACTGGACCATCTCACTATCTGATTCAGAGAGTTTTTCTCTGTGACAGAGGTCTGACCGAACCATGCCACCAAACAAAAGGATAAAACAGACTCAATAAAAGAACGATAAACAAAGTTAAAATTTTTTGGTCAATGTGGAAATGAACAAGTTTCCTAAGGCAATAAAGGTGCTGGTGACCCTTTTTACAAACTGATTTGCAATTTTGATCAAAGTTCAGTTTTTCATTGATTATGGTCCCAAGATATTTATATGATTGTACTTGCTCTATTTTCTGACCTTTAATTAAAGTGACTCCGTGCCCATTTTGTTGTTTCCTAAAATCAACAACCATGTCTTTTGTTTTAGATATGTTCAGCTGGAGATAAGACTCCTCCCACCACTGAACAAAGTCATCAATGACTGGGCCGTGGTTAGTTTCACCCTCTTTCAGTAAGCTGACAATAACAGAGTCATCTGCATATTTAATAATGACCCTGTTTTCATGTCTGCCCTGACACATGTTTGTATAGAGAGTGAATAATAAGGGCGATAGGACGCAGCCTTGAGGAGAACCTGTGGAGGAGAACACTGGGTCAGACAGAACCCCATTTATTCTCACTCTTTGTGACCTGTCAGTTAGAAAATCTAAAATCCAGCCCACCAGGTTTTTCCTGATTTCAAACTGTTCTAAAAGTCTTTTAATTAAAATATGGGGCTGTATTGTATTAAAAGCCGAAGAAAAATCAATGAAAAGAAGTCTTGCAAAAGTCCCTTTACTCTCTACATGTTTAAGAATCAGATTTATTAAAGTCAAAAGTGCGTCCTCCACTCCTCTGTTGGGCCTGTATGCAAACTGCATTGGATCCAGCTGACCTTCAGTCTCTTCATAATCACATTTCTGAGGATTTTTTCAAAGACTTTCATGACAACTGAAGTGAGGCAACAGGCCTGAAGTCGTTTAGATTTAGGGACAGGAACCACGACTGCTTCTTTGCAAAGAGAGGGCACATGTTGTGTTTGCAAGGATTTGTTAAAAATAACCTGAAATATAGGCCTGAGTTCATCAGCACAAGATTTAATTAGGCGGCCACTAATATTATCAGGACCTGGCTCTTGTTCACATTGACTGTATGAAAGGCCTTTTTAACATCGCTGAGTTCAATGATAAAGTGCTGAGTATCTCTCAGTTTCTGTTTCACTTCCCAAATATCCTCGCTGAAATCAGAAGAACTAAAACGAGCATAAAACATGTTTAAAGCATTTGAAAATCTCTGTCTGAATTAAAACCATCTAAAATGACCTGACTGCTGCTCTGGGGATTTTGAAACCCTGCTATGGTTTTCATACAAGTCCAGGCAGACCCAAAAGTTTTTGCAGCAAATTTGCTTTCAAGAAGGTTTTTGTCTGTTTTGCTTTCAAGATCTCGATTTTCATTTCCTTGGTAGCTGTCTGAAAATCGGTAACAGCCCCTCTTTAAAGGCCTGTCTCTTTTTCCTTAAACAGGATTTGACACTTTTAGTGAGCCATGGCTTATTGTTAGCGTAAATTTTAACGCGCTTACGGGGTATAATCATGTCTTTACAAAATACTGCACAGGAGCTAGTAACATCCACCAAAGCGTCGAGATCATCTCCACAAGACTGAAGACGGGGCTGTACGAAGTC
Organism: Mchenga conophoros; assembly: GCF_057382185.1. Classification (NCBI taxonomy): domain Eukaryota; kingdom Metazoa; phylum Chordata; class Actinopteri; order Cichliformes; family Cichlidae; genus Mchenga; species Mchenga conophoros. The sequence continues at coordinate 14,789,019 of NC_140528.1, forward strand.
ACTTTATCTCTACAGACTGTAAGCTGTCGTCTGTGAGGCGTGAGCGTGTTTGTTTGAACACAGTTCACGGTGGAGAACAGCTGCTGACATAATGTGGATCCGAAGATCCATAACTGGCCTACCTGGGGCTGAAAGTCTCCATAAATGCAGGCGTTTCGGCGGCTACACCGGCTTCCACGAGTGTGACGCTTATTTTGAGAAAATAATAGAATATAAATGTATTTTTATATTTCAATATCACAATAATCTTCCAATGTAGAACTACAAGTTAAAAAAGAAGTAACATAAATCAAATCCACTTCAGCTAAATACTTCTCATTTATTTCCATCTTACATGCTGTGACTGCAGCCATTCCCACATCTCTGTGAATGGGACTCATGGACATGGATCAGTGGTTGTTGATCAATGGTCCTGAGAATCTGCATAATTAAGATGAAGGAACGGAGCTCCCAGCCCATCGTTCCTGCAGCTGCTTTCAGTCTTTATGCAAATGTCCTGTTTGTAAGACTGAAACCTGCAGCTGAGACTGAAGACGTCACCTGATGATGATGACACGTTTCTCCCACAAAACGCTGCGTCCAGATGAACAAAAGCAACAGACTCACTTTCCTGGATGATTGAGATGCATCAAGACTTCATTGTGTGTTACTTCTCATTCAGCACAGACACATTATTCCTGTTAGGTCATGTCAGCTGTCACTCAGTACAAGCACAACTGTGAACAACACAAACTTCTCTTCAATGTGTCACAGAAACACTAAGTGTGAGAGCCTGTATGACACACAGGACAGACTGTAAGCTCTGCTGGCTGCACAGCACTTTGTAGCAGTTTTCCAACATGTCCTCCACCCGTGATGTCAGTGGTGGGACCCCAGTCACAGCACTCAGCACCACCTCCTTTAAATGTATTTTATAGCAGTTACTCCCGTTACTCGGTGCAACGCTTCTTAAATGTGTTTTTGCAGGATAAAACACAGCAGGTGGTGTAGAGAGGACGTCAGCTGACGGAGCAGAGGGAGGCAGACTGTGGATAAATGACAGAGTGAGAGGAGAGCAACCATGACAGAAGCACAGGTGTGTCAGATAGAAGTGGCTTTATAGACACTTATTGTCAGTCCTCGTGCATGCTGTGGAAATAAGTGTCTGTGTCATGAGGTGACATGTGAGCTTATCTTTGGTCAATAAAGCTGAACGACCAGTTTTCACTTTGCTTGTTACGCTTGTTTAGTGACGTCTGGGTTTCTGTGGAGCCCGAATTTTGATGAGTTCTGGTGAAATCATCTGAGATCATCTGAGCATCGGTGAAGAGTCAGCAGAGAAAGTGTGGGACAGAAGTTTGCTTTGGACACATGGACTGAAATCAAAAAGTAACAAACAGGATTTCCAATGGACAGTATGGAGAAGTGAAAGTACACAAAGGCTGTGCTGGAACACGTGTGTTACACTTTTTGACAGCTGAGAACAAAACACAATATTTTGCATCATCTCTGCAGTGTCTCTTCTTTCCTCTGCTGTTGTGCTTTTAGCTCCAAACTGTTTCAAATGGTTTGTCAGCAAGCTGACCTCTGACCTCTGCAGTACTAACTCCTGACCCGTACAAAGAGCGGGCGTTTCTGACCTTTGACCTGCAGCTGTATGTCTCTCAGTCTCAGTTCTTCTCTCCGTCACTGATGGAGCAGGTGTAGTTGCTGCTGACAGTCAGTCGTTTGTTTTCTCAGAGTGAGGCTGAAGTCTGAACTGTTCAGAGCATCAGGTCTCATCAACGTGCGCTGCTGTAACGCCGCTTTGTCCTCTGAGATCACCAGGTATGAAACCTGAGTGCTGACAGAGCAGCATGTTCCCCCTCATTCACCTCCACCACCACAGCCAAGGCATGCTGGGAAACTGAGGACACACAGACGGAGAACTGAAGTGTCTGCTGTGTGTTCATCTCAGAGTCCTCACAGGTGACACATTAGCTCCAGAACACCAAGCCAGGTGTTTGAAGCCTGACAGGGATTCTTCCCATCCAGAGGGAGGATTTAGCTGCACAACAATGAACATTAGTGTGTAGTTTAGAAACACAGACTGTGCCTGCACTGCATCTAGTGAAGAAAAGTGTTACTGCGAGAGAACCAGGCTCCTTTAAAGCAGCTGATATTAAGGTTGAAAAATCAACAATAAGCTGATGTAATCAACGTTTCACAAAATGGTCAGCAGCTAAAATCTGGAGCCGTTCTTTGGTGGTAATTAACAGTTTGTTCTTGTTAGCTAATTATGTCATTAAAGGTAGCAGCAGAAGCCTTGTGTTGAAAGCCCATTCACTCACACATTCACACAGTATGTGTGTGTCTGTGTTACACTGTGGACATCCCTTCTGTTGGAGCGCCATCTTGTGGCAGGTTTAAGAAATGTTCTTCTTGTAAATCCAAACTGATGCACCTCCATAGCAGACTGTGGAGGCTTTCAGTGACATGAAGACTTGATTTATACTGTCATATTCTCCTGTTACACAAAGCACAGCACGCTGAACATGGATGAACTGAAACTCCCAGCATCTGACTGAGGAAAAGCACAAATCATTCTCACACTGACTCCTGCTTGATTTTAGATTTGCTTTCAAATCCTCACACTTTCATATGAAGCACTAAATGGGCTCCAGACTGTTTATCTCAGCTTCCTGTCAAACACACTGCTGCTCACACCGAGGCTCAGTTTACTCCTCCAGCCTGGCTTAACCTGCTGTCTGTTAAAAACAGTCCCACACTCCTCTGTTTAATCCTTCTGATCAGACTCTTTGATTTTGTATTGTTTTTACCTGAAGTTGTGTTTTTGACATGGTTCTGTCTGTGAAATAAAGCTCACACACACACTGCTACAGTCCTTCATACACTTAGAAACGAAGCTGCTCCTTTCCTCAGTGCTGACACATAAAGAAGAGTTGGTTTTATATCCAACACGTCTCTGTTCCAGAAAACAGCTTCAGCAGCCTCTGAGTCTGAACTTGGAGTTGGTTATAAGCCACAGGCCTGTGTGCACAGCAATGAGGAAATATAATGCAGTAAGTGAAACATGGATGTGTGGAACAGATTATCCCAAAGGTTGATTCTGTTCATCTGGACGTTCTCAGTGAAACATTTGGTCTCTCGGTCAGGTGACTCCTTTAGTCTCAGCTGACTGCAGCTTTCCAAACCTTTGTCACTGGATCACTCACTTCATCTCCAACGTGTCCCTGACACAGACAGCTGGAGCCGTTACAGCAAAATCATTGATCATCGTTTTTAGAACATTAGCTGGTGTTGGTGGGCAGGCTAGCAGTGCTAATTGTTAGCACTAGTTCTGCTGCTCTCCCTTTGTCTCTGTTATTGTTGGTCTTTAGTGAACAATATAAAGTGTCTTCATGAGACTGTTGCCTAATGTTCAAATGTAGATAACACCACCTGCACCAACCTGTTACACAGCACAACCCTCTGGTGTAGCTTTGGCTGGAGCACATATTGGCAGCTCCAGTGACATCACCACTCCATGGTGACATCATCTCTACAGACTGTGGCTGTTACATATCCTCACCTGGTAATAATAAGACTGTCCTCAGCTGCACACAGCTCCAAGATGAACAAACTGAAGTAAATACAAATTAGAGTTACCTGGAGTCAAGGGCCCCTGTGCCTCAAAGGCCCCTGCTTGAGTCAATGGCCCCTGCTGGAGTCAAGGTCCCCGGTGCCTCCAGTGACGCGTCCCTGGAGTCAAGGGCCCCTGATGGAGTCAAGGGCCCCTGCTTGAGTCAAGGGCCCCTGCTGGACTCAAGGGACCCTGCGCCTCCAGTGACGCATCCCTGGAGTCAAGGGCCCCTGCTGGAGTCAAGGGCCCCTGCTTGAGTCAAGGGGCCCTGCGCCTCCAATGACGCGTCCCTGGAGTAAAGGGCCCCTGCTGGAGTCAAGGGCCCCTGCTTGAGTCAAGGGCCCCTGCTTGAGTCTAGGGCCCCTGCTGGAGTCAAGGGCCCCTGCGCCTCCAATGACGCGTCCCTCGAGTCATGGGCCCCTGCTTGAGTCAAGGGCCCCTGCTGGAGTCAAGGGCCCCTGTGCCTCCAGTGACGCGTCCCTCGAGTCATGGGCCCCTGCTGGAGTCAAGGGCCCCTGCTGGAGTCAAGGGCCCCTGCTTTAGTCAAGGGCCCCTGCTTGAGTCAAGGGCCCCTGCGTGAGTCAAGGGCCCCTGCGTGAGTCAAGGGCCCCGGCTGGAGTCAAGGGCCCCTGCTTTACTCAAGGGCCCCTGCTGGAGTCAAGGGCCCCTGCTTGAGTCAAGCGCCCCTGCTGGAGTTAAGGGCCCCTTCTTTAGTCAAGGGCCCCTTCTTTAGTCAAGGGCCCCTGCTGGAGTCAAGGGCCCCTGCTGGAGTCAAGGGCCCCTGCGTGAGTCAAGGGCCCCTGCGCCTCCAGTGACGCATACCTGGAGTCATGGGCATCAACTTGAGTCAAGAGCCCCTACTGGAGTCAAGGGCCCCTGCGCCTCCAGTGACGCGTCCCTGGAGTCAAGGGCCCCTGCTGGAGTCAATGGCCACTGCTTGAGTCAAGGGCCCTTGCTGGAGTCAAGGGCCCCTGCGCCTCAAATGACGCGTCCCTGGGGTCAAGGGCCCCTGCTGGAGTCAATGGCCCCTGCTTGAGTCAAGGGCCCCTGCGCCTCCAATGACGCATCCCTGGAGTCATGGGCACCTGCTGGAGTCAAGGGCCCCTGCTTGAGTTAAGGGCCCTTGACTCCAGTAAGGGCCCTTAACTCAAGGGCCCCTGCTGGAGTCAATGGCCCCTGCTTGAGTCAAGGGCCCCTGCGCCACCAATGACGCATCCCTGGAGTCATGGGCACCTGCTGGAGTCAAGGGCCCCTGCTTTAGTCAAGGGCCCCTGCTGGAGTCAAGGGCCCCTGCTGGAGTCAAGGGCCCCTGCTGTGAATTGAAACGTCTTCAAGCAACTTAAAGAAGTCCAGACGCTTTTCTTTGCAAGCTCCATTGACTACGATGACCTGGATGACTGAGAACCTTCACAGACAATTCAACAACAAGGTGATTCAAAGTGCTTTACAGAGACATTAGAAACAAAAACAAATAAAAAGCATGATTTAAAATTGATTTAAACAAGCAAACAAATAAAATCAGAAATAGATAAAATCAGTAGTTAAAATGTTAGTTTTGAAATTTAAGCTTAAAAGTGTGGATTTGGTGCTTTATTCAAATGCAGCTGAGAACAGGTGAGTCTTCAAGTATGTTTTTTAACGAGTATAGTACAGTTCCTGAAAAACCTGCCCACTTCTCCAGTCGTTTGAGTAATATGTTGTGGTCAACTGTGTCAAATGCTGCACTGAGATCCATTGAAACTAAGACTGATAGAGACGCCTCCAATGATGCGTCCCTGGAGTCAAGGCCCCCTGCTGGAGTCAAGGGCCCCTGCGCCTCCAGTGATGAGTCCCTCGAGTCATGGGCCCCTGCTGGAGTCAAGGGCCCCTGCTTGAGTCAAGGGCCCCTGCGCCTCCAGTGACGCGTCCCTGGAGTCAAGGGCCCCTGCTGGAGTCAAGGGCCCCTGCGCCTCCAGTGACGCGTCCCTCGAGTCATGGGCCCCTGCTGGAGTCAAGGGCCCCTGCTGGAGTCAAGGGCCCCTGCTGGAGTCAAGGGCCCCTGCTTGAGTCAAGGGCCCCTGCTTGACTCAAGGGCCCCTGCTGGAGTGAAGGGCCCCTGCTGGAGTGAAGGGTCCCTGCACCTCAAATGACGCGTCCCTGCTTGAGTTAAGGGCCCTTACTGGAGTCAAGGGCCCCTGCTTTAGTCAAGGGCCCCTGCTGGAGTCAAGGGCCCCTGCTGGAGTCAAGGGCCCCTGCTGTGAAGTGAAACGTCTTCAAGCAACTTAAAGAAGTCCAGACGCTTTTCTTTGCAAGCTCCATTGACTACGATGACCTGGATGACTGAGAACCTTCACAGACAATTCAACAACAAGGTGATTCAAAGTGCTTTACAGAGACATTAGAAACAAAAACAAATAAAAAGCATGATTTAAAATTGATTTAAACAAGCAAACAAATAAAATCAGAAATAGATAAAATCAGTAGTTAAAATGTTAGTTTTGAAATTTAAGCTTAAAAGTGTGGATTTGGTGCTTTATTCAAATGCAGCTGAGAACAGGTGAGTCTTCAAGTATGTTTTTTAACGAGTATAGTACAGTTCCTGAAAAACCTGCCCAGTTCTCCAGTCGTTTGAGTAATATGTTGTGGTCAACTGTGTCAAATGCTGCACTGAGATCCATTGAAACTAAGACTGATAGAGACGCCTCCAATGACGCGTCCCTGCAGTCAAAGCCCCCTGCTGGAGTCAAGGGCCCCTGCTGGAGTCAAGGGCCCCTGATGTAGTCAAGGGCCCCGGCGCCTCCAGTGATGCGTCCCTGGAGTCAAGGGCCCCTGCTTGAGTCAAGGGCCCCTGCTTTACTCAAGGGCCCCTGCTGGAGTCAAGGGCCCCTGCGCCTCCAGTGACGCATCCCTGGAGTCAAGGGCCCCTGCTTGGGTCAAGGGACACTGCTTGGGTCAAGGGCCCCTGCTTTACTCAAGGGCCCCTGCTGGAGTGAAGGGCCCCTGCACCTCAAATGACGCGTCCCTGGAGTCAAGGGCCCCTGCTGGAGTCAAGGGCCCCTGGCTGAGTCATGGGGCCCCTGCTGGAGTCAAGGGCCCCTGATGGAGTCAAGGGCCCCTGCTTGATTTAAGGGCCCTTACTGGAGTCAAGGGCCCCTGCTTTTCTCAAGGGCCCCTGCTGGAGTCAAGGGCCCCTGCTGGAGTCAAGGGCCCCTGCGCCTCCAGTGACGCATCCCTGGAGTCATGGGGCGCCTGCTGGAGTGAAGGGCCCCTGCTGGAGTCAAGGGCCCCTACTTGAGTCATGGGGCCCCTGCTTTAGTCAAGGGCCCCTGCTGGAGTCAAGGGCCCCTGCTGGAGTCAAGGGCCCCTGCGCCTCAAGTGAAGCGTTCCTGGAGTCAAGGGCCCCTGCTGGAGTCAAAGGCCCCTGCGCCTCCAGTGACGCATCCCTGGAGTCATGGGCCCCTGCTGGAGTCAAGGGCCCCTGATTGAATCAAGGGCCCCTTCTTTAGTCAAGGGCCCCTGCTGGAGTCAAGGGCCCCTGCGCCTCCAGTGACGCATCCCTGGAGTCATGGGCACCTGCTGGAGTCAAGGGCCCTTACTGGAGTCAAGGGCCCCTGCTTTAGTCAAGGGCCCCTGCTGGAGTCAAGGGCCCCTGCTGGAGTCAAGGGCCCCTGCTGTGAAGTGAAACGTCTTCAAGCAACTTAAAGAAGTCCAGACGCTTTTCTTTGCAAGCTCCATTGACTACGATGACCTGGATGACTGAGAACCTTCACAGACAATTCAACAACAAGGTGATTCAAAGTGCTTTACAGAGACATTAGAAACAAAAACAAATAAAAAGCATGATTTAAAAGTGATTTAAACAAGCAAACAAATAAAATCAGAAATAGATAAAATCAGTAGTTAAAATGTTAGTTTTGAAATTTAAGCTTAAAAGTGTGGATTTGGTGCTTTATTCAAATGCAGCTGAGAACAGGTGAGTCTTCAAGTATGTTTTTTAACGAGTATAGTACAGTTCCTGAAAAACCTGCCCACTTCTCCAGTCGTTTGAGTAATATGTTGTGGTCAACTGTGTCAAATGCTGCACTGAGATCCATTGAAACTAAGACTGATAGAGACGCCTCCAATGACGCGTCCCTGGAGTCAAGGGCCCCTGCTTGGGTCAAGGGCCCCTGCATGGGTCAAGGGCCCCTGATTTAGTCAAGGGCCCCGGCGCCTCCAGTGATGCGTCCCTGGAGTGAAGGGCCCCTGCTTGAGTCAAGGGCCCCTGCTTGAGTCAAGGGCCCCTTCTGTAGTCAAGGGCCCCTGCTGGAGTCAAGGGCCCCTGCTTGAGTCAAGGGCCCCTGCTGGAGTCAAGGGCCCCTGCGCCTCCAGTGACGAGTCCCTGGAGTCAAGCGCCCCTGCTGGAGTCAAGGGCCCCTGCTTTACTCAAGGGCCCCTGCTGGAGTCAAGGGCCCCTGCGCCTCCAGTGACGCATCCCTGGAGTCAAGGGCCCCTGCTTGGGTCAAGGGACACTGCTTGGGTCAAGGGCCCCTGCTGGAGTCAAAGGCCCCTGCTGGAGTGAAGGGCCCCTGCACCTCAAATGACACGTCCCTGGAGTCAAGGGCCCCTGCTGGAGTCAAGGGCCCCTGGCTGAGTCATGGGGCCCCTGCTGGAGTCAAGGGCCCCTGATGGAGTCAAGGGCCCCTGCGCCTCCAGTGACGCATCCCTGGAGTCATGGGTACCTGCTGGAGTCAAGGGCCCCTGCTTGATTCAAGGGCCCTTACTGGAGTCAAGGGCCCCTGGTTTTGTCAAGGGCCCCTGCTGAAGTCAAGGGCCCCTGCTGGAGTCAAGGGCCCCTGCGCCTACAGTGACCTGTCCCTGGAGTCAAGGGCCCCTGCTGTGAAGTGAAACGTCTTCAAGCAACTTAAAGAAGTCCAGACGCTTTTCTTTGCAAGCTCCATTGACTACGAGGACCTGGATGACTGAGAAACTTCACAGACAATTCAACAACAAGGTGATTCAAAGTGCTTTACAGAGACATTAGAAACAAAAACAAATAAAAAGCATGATTTAAAATTGATTTAAACAAGCAAACAAAGTAACTAACTAATTAACAAGCAAAAAAACAAACAAACAAAAACAGTATATAAAATCAAAACAAATAAAATCAGAAATAGATAAAATCAGTAGTTAAAATGTTAGTTTTGAAATTTAAGCTTAAAAGTGTGGATTTGGTGCTTTATTCAAATGCAGCTGAGAACAGGTGAGTCTTCAAGTATGTTTTTTAACGAGTTTAGTACAGTTCCTGAAAAACCTGCCCAGTTCTCCAGTCGTTTGAGTAATATGTTGTGGTCAACTGTGTCAAATGCTGCACTGAGATCCAGTGAAACTAAGACTGATAGAGACGGCTCCAGTGACGCGTCCCGGGAGTCAAGGGCCCCTGCTTGGGTCAAGGGCCCCTGCTGGAGTCAAGGGCCCCTGCGCCTCCAGTGACGCATCCCTGGAGTCATGGGGCGCCTGCTGGAGTGAAGGGCCCCTGCTGGAGTCAAGGGCCCCTGCTTGAGTCATGGGGCCCCTGCTTTAGTCAAGGGCCCCTGCTGGAGTCAAGGGCCCCTGCTGGAGTCAAGGGCCCCTGCGCCTACAGTGACCTGTCCCTGGAGTCAAGGGCCCCTGCTGTGAAGTGAAACGTCTTCAAGCAACTTAAAGAAGTCCAGACGCTTTTCTTTGCAAGCTCCATTGACTACGAGGACCTGGATGACTGAGAAACTTCACAAACAATTCAACAACAAGGTGATTCAAAGTGCTTTACAGAGACATTAGAAACAAAAACAAATAAAAAGCATGATTTAAAATTGATTTAAACAAGCAAACAAAGTAACTAACTAATTAACAAGCAAAAAAACAAACAAACAAAAACAGTATATAAAATCAAAACAAATAAAATCAGAAATAGATAAAATCAGTAGTTAAAATGTTAGTTTTGAAATTTAAGCTTAAAAGTGTGGATTTGGTGCTTTATTCAAATGCAGCTGAGAACAGGTGAGTCTTCAAGTATGTTTTTTAACGAGTATAGTACAGTTCCTGAAAAACCTGCCCAGTTCTCCAGTCGTTTGAGTAATATGTTGTGGTCAACTGTGTCAAATGCTGCACTGAGATCCATTGAAACTAAGACTGATAGAGACGCCTCCAATGACGCGTCCCTGGAGTCAAGGCCCCCTGCTGGAGTCAAGGGCCCCTGCTGGAGTCAAGGGCCCCTGATGTAGTCAAAGGCCCTGGCGCCTCCAGTGATGCGTCCCTGGAGTCAAGGGCCCCTGCTTGAGTCAAGGGCCCCTTCTTTAGTCAAGGGCCCCTGCTGGAGTCAAGGGCCCCTGCTGGAGTCAAGGGCCCCTGCTTGAGTCAAGGGCCCCTGCTGGAGTCAAGGGCCCCTGCGCCTCCAGTGACGAGTCCCTGGAGTCAAGCGCCCCTGCTGGAGTCAAGGGCCCCTGCTTTACTCAAGGGCCCCTGCTGGAGTCAAGGGCCCCTGCGCCTCCAGTGACGCATCCCTGGAGTCAAGGGCCCCTGATTGGGTCAAGGGACACTGCTGGAGTCAAGGGCCCCTGCTTGAGTCATGGGGCCCCTGCTTTAGTCAAGGGTCCCTGCTGGAGTCAAGGGCCCCTGCGTGAGTCAAGGGCCCCGGCTGGAGTCAAGGGCCCCTGCTTTACTCAAGGGCCCCTGCTGGAGTCAAGGGCCCCTGCTTGAGTCAAGCGCCCCTGCTGGAGTTAAGGGCCCCTGCTTGAGTCAAGGGCCCCTTCTTTAGTCAAGGGCCCCTGCTGGAGTCAAGGGCCCCTGCTGGAGTCAAGGGCCCCTGCGTGAGTCAAGGGCCCCTGCGCCTCCAGTGACGCATACCTGGAGTCATGGGCACCAACTTGAGTCAAGAGCCCCTGCTGGAGTCAAGGGCCCCTGCGCCTCCAGTGACGCGTCCCTGGAGTCAAGGGCCCCTGCTGGAGTCAAGGGCCCCTGCTTGAGTCAAGGGGCCCTGCGCCTCCAATGACGCGTACCAGGAGTAAAGGGCCCCTGCTGGAGTCAAGGGCCCCTGCGCCTCCAGTGACGCGTCCCTGGAGTCAAGGGCCCCTGCTGGAGTCAAGGGCCCCTGCGCCTCAAGTGAAGCGTTCCTGGAGTCAAGGGCCCCTGCTGGAGTCAAAGGCCCCTGCGCCTCCAGTGACGCATCCCTGGAGTCATGGGCCCCTGCTGGAGTCAAGGGCCCCTGATTGAATCAAGGGCCCCTTCTTTAGTCAAGGGCCCCTGCTGGAGTCAAGGGCCCCTGCGCCTCCAGTGACGCATCCCTGGAGTCATGGGGCCCCTGCTGGAGTCAAGGGCCCCTGCTGGAGTCAATGGCCCCTGCTTGAGTCAAGGGCCCCTGCTGGAGTCAAGGGCCCCTGCGCCTCAAATGACGCGTCCCTGGGGTCAAGGGCCCCTGCTGGAGTCAATGGCCCCTGCTTGAGTCAAGGGCCCCTGCGCCTCCAATGACGCATCCCTGGAGTCATGGGCACCTGCTGGAGTCAAGGGCCCCTGCTTGAGTTAAGGGCCCTTACTGGAGTCAAGGGCCCCTGCTTTAGTCAAGGGCCCCTGCTGGAGTCAAGGGCCCCTGCGCCTCAAGTGAAGCGTTTCTGGAGTCAAGGGCCCCTGCTGGAGTCAAAGGCCCCTGCGCCTCCAGTGACGCATCCCTGGAGTCATGGGCCCCTGCTGGAGTCAAGGGCCCCTGATTGAATCAAGGGCCCCTTCTTTAGTCAAGGGCCCCTGCTGGAGTCAAGGGCCCCTGCGCCTCCAGTGACGCATCCCTGGAGTCATGGGCACCTGCTGGAGTCAAGGGCCCTTACTGGAGGCCCCTGCTTGAGTCAAGGGCCCCTGCTGGAGTCAAGGGCCCCTGCTGTGAAGTGAAACGTCTTCAAGCAACTTAAAGAAGTCCAGACGCTTTTCTTTGCAAGCTCCATTGACTATGATGACCTGGATGACTGAGAACCTTCACAGACAATTCAACAACAAGGTGATTCAAAGTGCTTTACAGAGACATTAGAAACAAAAACAAATAAAAAGCATGATTTAAAAGTGATTTAAACAAGCAAACAAATAAAATCAGAAATAGATAAAATCAGTAGTTAAAATGTTAGTTTTGAAATTTAAGCTTAAAAGTGTGGATTTGGTGCTTTATTCAAATGCAGCTGAGAACAGGTGAGTCTTCAAGTATGTTTTTTAACGAGTATAGTACAGTTCCTGAAAAACCTGCCCACTTCTCCAGTCGTTTGAGTAATATGTTGTGGTCAACTGTGTCAAATGCTGCACTGAGATCCATTGAAACTAAGACTGATAGAGACGCCTCCAATGACGCGTCCCTGGAGTCAAGGGCCCCTGCTTGGGTCAAGGGCCCCTGCATGGGTCAAGGGCCCCTGATTTAGTCAAGGGCCCCGGCGCCTCCAGTGATGCGTCCCTGGAGTGAAGGGCCCCTGCTTGAGTCAAGGGCCCCTTCTGTAGTCAAGGGCCCCTGCTGGAGTCAAGGGCCCCTGCTGGAGTCAAGGGCCCCTGCTTGAGTCAAGGGCCCCTGCTGGAGTCAAGGGCCCCTGCGCCTCCAGTGACGAGTCCCTGGAGTCAAGCGCCCCTGCTGGAGTCAAGGGCCCCTGCTTTACTCAAGGGCCCCTGCTGGAGTCAAGGGCCCCTGCGCCTCCAGTGACGCATCCCTGGAGTCAAGGGCCCCTGCTTGGGTCAAGGGACACTGCTTGGGTCAAGGGCCCCTGCTGGAGTCAAAGGCCCCTGCTGGAGTGAAGGGCCCCTGCACCTCAAATGACACGTTCCTGGAGTCAAGGGCCCCTGCTGGAGTCAAGGGCCCCTGGCTGAGTCATGGGGCCCCTGCTGGAGTCAAGGGCCCCTGATGGAGTCAAGGGCCCCTGCGCCTCCAGTGACGCATCCCTGGAGTCATGGGTACCTGCTGGAGTCAAGGGCCCCTGCTTGATTCAAGGGCCCTTACTGGAGTCAAGGGCCCCTGGTTTTGTCAAGGGCCCCTGCTGGAGTCAAGGGCCCCTGCTGGAGTCAAGGGCCCCTGCGCCTACAGTGACCTGTCCCTGGAGTCAAGGGCCCCTGCTGTGAAGTGAAACGTCTTCAAGCAACTTAAAGAAGTCCAGACGCTTTTCTTTGCAAGCTCCATTGACTACGAGGACCTGGATGACTGAGAAACTTCACAGACAATTCAACAACAAGGTGATTCAAAGTGCTTTACAGAGACATTAGAAACAACAACAAAAAAAAAGCATGATTTAAAATTGATTTAAACAAGCAAACAAAGTAACTAACTAATTAATAAGCAAAAAAACAAACAAACAAAAACAGTATATAAAATCAAAACAAATAAAATCAGAAATAGATAAAATCAGTAGTTAAAATGTTAGTTTTGAAATTTAAGCTTAAAAGTGTGGATTTGGTGCTTTATTCAAATGCAGCTGAGAACAGGTGAGTCTTCAAGTATGTTTTTTAACGAGTTTAGTACAGTTCCTGAAAAACCTGCCCAGTTCTCCAGTCGTTTGAGTAATATGTTGTGGTCAACTGTGTCAAATGCTGCACTGAGATCCAGTGAAACTAAGACTGATAGAGACGGCTCCAGTGACGCGTCCCGGGAGTCAAGGGCCCCTGCTTGGGTCAAGGGCCCCTGCTGGAGTCAAGGGCCCCTGCGCCTCCAGTGACGCATCCCTGGAGTCATGGGGCGCCTGCTGGAGTGAAGGGCCCCTGCTGGAGTCAAGGGCCCCTGCTTGAGTCATGGGGCCCCTGCTTTAGTCAAGGGCCCCTGCTGGAGTCAAGGGCCCCTGCGTGAGTCAAGGGCCCCAGCTGGAGTCAAGGGCCCCTGCTTTACTCAAGGGCCCCTGCTGGAGTCAAGGGCCCCTGCTTGAGTCAAGCGCCCCTGCTGGAGTTAAGGGCCCCTGCTTGAGTCAAGGGCCCCTTCTTTAGTCAAGGGACCCTTCTTTAGTCAAGGGCCCCTGCTGGAGTCAAGGGCCCCTGCTGGAGTCAAGGGCCCCTGCGTGAGTCAAGGGCCCCTGCGCCTCCAGTGACGCATACCTGGAGTCATGGGCACCAACTTGAGTCAAGAGCCCCTGCTGGAGTCAAGAGCCCCTTCTTTAGTCATGGGGCCCCTGCTGGAGTCAAGGGCCCCTGCTTCAGTCATGGGGTCCCTGCTGGAGTCAAGGGCCCCTGCTTGAGTCAAGGGCCCCTTCTTTAGTCAAGGGCCCCTGCTGGAGTCAAGGGCCCCTGCTTTACTCAAGGGCCCCTGCTGGAGTGAAGGGCCCCTGCTGGAGTCAAGGGCCCCTGCGCCTCCAGTGACGCATCCCTGGAGTCATGGGGCCCCTGCTGGAGTCAAGGGCCCCTGCTGGAGTCAAGGTCCGCTGCACCTCAAATGATGCGTCCCTGCAGTCAAGGGCCCCTGCTTTACTCAAGGGCCCCTTCTTTAGTCAAGTGTCCCTGCTGGAGAAAAGGGCCCCTGCTCCTCCAGTGACGCATCCCTAGAGTCATGGGGCCCCTGCTGGAGTCAAGGGCCCCTGCTGGAGTCAAGGGCCCCTTCTGTAGTCAAGGGCCCTGGCGCCTCCAGTGATGCGTCCCTGGAGTCAAGGGCCCCTGCTTGAGTCAAGGGCCCCTTCTTTAGTCAAGGGCCCCTGCTGGAGTCAAGGGCCCCTGCTGGAGTCAAGGGCCCCTGCTTGAGTCAAGGGCCCCTGCTGGAGTCAAGGGCCCCTGCGCCTCCAGTGACGAGTCCCTGGAGTCAAGCGCCCCTGCTGGAGTCAAGGGCCCCTGCTTTACTCAAGGGCCCCTGCTGGAGTCAAGGGCCCCTGCGCCTCCAGTGACGCATTCCTGGAGTCAAGGGCCCCTGCTTGGGTCAAGGGACACTGCTTGGGTCAAGGGCCCCTGCTTTACTCAAGGGCCCCTGCTGGAGTCAAGGGCCCCTGCACCTCAAATGACGCGTCCCTGGAGTCAAGGGCCCCTGCTGGAGTCAAGGGCCCCTGGCTGAGTCATGGGGCCCCTGCTGGAGTCAAGGGCCCCTGATGGAGTCAAGGGCCCCTGCGCCTCCAGTGACGCATCCCTGGAGTCATGGGCACCTGCTGGAGTCAAGGGCCCCTGCTTGATTCAAGGGCCCTTACTGGAGTCAAGGGCCCCTGCTTTTGTCAAGGGCCCCTGCTGGAGTCAAGGGCACCTGCTGGAGTCAAGGGCCCCTGCGCCTACAGTGACCTGTCCCTGGAGTCAAGGGCCCCTGCTGTGAAGTGAAACGTCTTCAAGCAACTTAAAGAAGTCCAGACGCTTTTCTTTGCAAGCTCCATTGACTACGATGACCTGGATGACTGAGAAACTTCACAGACAATTCAACAACAAGGTGATTCAAAGTGCTTTACAGAGACATTAGAAACAAAAACAAATAAAAAGCATGATTTAAAATTGATTTAAACAAGCAAACAAAGTAACTAACTAATTAACAAGCAAAAAAACAAACAAACAAAAACAGTATATAAAATCAAAACAAATAAAATCAGAAATAGATAAAATCAGTAGTTAAAATGTTGGTTTTGAAATTTAAGCTTAAAAGTGTGGATTTGGTGCTTTATTCAAATGCAGCTGAGAACAGGTGAGTCTTCAAGTATGTTTTTTAACGAGTTTAGTACAGTTCCTGAAAAACCTGCCCAGTTCTCCAGTCGTTTGAGTAATATGTTGTGGTCAACTGTGTCAAATGCTGCACTGAGATCCAGTGAAACTAAGACTGATAGAGACGCCTCCAGTGACGCGTCCCGGGAGTCAAGGGCCCCTGCTTGGGTCAAGGGCCCCTGCTGGAGTCAAGGGCCCCTGCTTGAGTCATGGGGCCCCTGCTTTAGTCAAGGGCCCCTGCTGGAGTCAAGGGCCCCTGCGTGAGTCAAGGGCCCCGGCTAGAGTCAAGGGCCCCTGCTTTACTCAAGGGCCCCTGCTGGAGTCAAGGGCCCCTGCTTGAGTCAAGCGCCCCTGCTTGAGTCAAGGGCCCCTGCTTGAGTCAAGGGCCCCTTCTTTAGTCAAGGGCCCCTTCTTTAGTCAAGGGCCCCTGCTGGAGTCAAGGGCCCCTGCTGGAGTCAAGGGCCCCTGCGTGAGTCAAGGGCCCCTGCGCCTCCAGTGACGCATACCTGGAGTCATGGGCACCAACTTGAGTCAAGAGCCCCTGCTGGAGTCAAGGGCCCCTTCTTTAGTCAAGGGCCCCTGCTTGACTCAAGGGCCCCTGATTGAGTCAAGGGCCCCTGCGCCTCCAGTGACGCATCCCTGGAGTCATGGGGCCCCTGCTGGAGTCAAGGGCCCCTGCTGGAGTCAAGGGCCCCTGCTTCAGTCATGGGGCCCCTGCTGGAGTCAAGGGCCCCTGCTGGAGTCAAGGGCCCCTTCTTTAGTCAAGGGCCCCTGCTGGAGTCAAGGGCCCCTGCTTTACTCAAGGGCCCCTGCTGGAGTCAAGGGCCCCTGCTGGAGTCAAGGGCCCCTGCGCCTCCAGTGACGCATCCCTGGAGTCATGGGGCCCCTGCTGGAGTCAAGGGCCCCTGCTGGAGTCAAGGGCCGCTGCACCTCAAATGATGCGTCCCTGGAGTCAAGGGCCCCTGCTTTACTCAAGGGCCCCTTCTTTAGTCAAGTGTCCCTGCTGGAGAAAAGGGCCCCTGCTCCTCCAGTGACGCATCCCTAGAGTCATGGGGCCCCTGCTGGAGTCAAGGGCCCCTGCTGGAGTCAAGGGCCCCTTCTGTAGTCAAGGGCCCTGGCGCCTCCAGTGATGCGTCCCTGGAGTCAAGGGCCCCTGCTTGAGTCAAGGGCCCCTTCTTTAGTCAAGGGCCCCTGCTGGAGTCAAGGGCCCCTGCTGGAGTCAAGGGCCCCTGCTTGAGTCAAGGGCCCCTGCTGGAGTCAAGGGCCCCTGCGCCTCCAGTGACGCATTCCTGGAGTCAAGGGCCCCTGCTTGGGTCAAGGGACACTGCTTGGGTCAAGGGCCCCTGCTTTACTCAAGGGCCCCTGCTGGAGTGAAGGGCCCCTGCACCTCAAATGACGCGTCCCTGGAGTCAAGGGCCCCTGCTGGAGTCAAGGGCCCCTGGCTGAGTCATGGGGCCCCTGCTGGAGTCAAGGGCCCCTGATGGAGTCAAGGGCCCCTGCGCCTCCAGTGACGCATCCCTGGAGTCATGGGCACCTGCTGGAGTCAAGGGCCCCTGCTTGATTCAAGGGCCCTTACTGGAGTCAAGGGCCCCTGCTTTTGTCAAGGGCCCCTGCTGGAGTCAAGGGCACCTGCTGGAGTCAAGGGCCCCTGCGCCTACAGTGACCTGTCCCTGGAGTCAAGGGCCCCTGCTGTGAAGTGAAACGTCTTCAAGCAACTTAAAGAAGTCCAGACGCTTTTCTTTGCAAGCTCCATTGACTACGAGGACCTGGATGACTGAGAAACTTCACAGACAATTCAACAACAAGGTGATTCAAAGTGCTTTACAGAGACATTAGAAACAAAAACAAATAAAAAGCATGATTTAAAATTGATTTAAACAAGCAAACAAAGTAACTAACTAATTAACAAGCAAAAAAACAAACAAACAAAAACAGTATATAAAATCAAAACAAATAAAATCAGAAATAGATAAAATCAGTAGTTAAAATGTTAGTTTTGAAATTTAAGCTTAAAAGTGTGGATTTGGTGCTTTATTCAAATGCAGCTGAGAACAGGTGAGTCTTCAAGTATGTTTTTTAACGAGTTTAGTACAGTTCCTGAAAAACCTGCCCAGTTCTCCAGTCGTTTGAGTAATATGTTGTGGTCAACTGTGTCAAATGCTGCACTGAGATCCAGTGAAACTAAGACTGATAGAGACGCCTCCAGTGACGCGTCCCGGGAGTCAAGGGCCCCTGCTTGGGTCAAGGGCCCCTGCTGGAGTCAAGGGCCCCTGCGCCTCCAGTGACGCATCCCTGGAGTCATGGGGCGCCTGCTGGAGTGAAGGGGCCCTGCTTGAGTCATGGGGCCCCTGCTTTAGTCAAGGGCCCCTGCTGGAGTCAAGGGCCCCTGCGTGAGTCAAGGGCCCCGGCTGGAGTCAAGGGCCCCTGCTTTACTCAAGGGCCCCTGCTGGAGTCAAGGGCCCCTGCTTGAGTCAAGCGCCCCTGCTGGAGTTAAGGGCCCCTGCTTGAGTCAAGGGCCCCTTCTTTAGTCAAGGGCCCCTTCTTTAGTCAAGGGCCCCTGCTGGAGTCAAGGGCCCCTTCTGGAGTCAAGGGCCCCTGCGTGAGTCAAGGGCCCCTGCGCCTCCAGTGACGCATACCTGGAGTCATGGGCACCAACTTGAGTCAAGAGCCCCTGCTGGAGTCAAGGGCCCCTTCTTTAGTCATGGGGCCCCTGCTGGAGTCAAGGGCCCCTTCTTTAGTCAAGGGCCCCTGCTTGACTCAAGGGCCCCTGATGGAGTCAAGGGCCCCTGCGCCTCCAGTGACGCATGCCTGGAGTCATGGGGCCCCTGCTGGAGTCAAGGGCCCCTGCTGGAGTCAAGGGCCCCTGCTTCAGTCATGGGGCCCCTGCTGGAGTCAAGGGCCCCTGCTGGAGTCAAGGGCCCCTTCTTTAGTCAAGGGCCCCTGCTGGAGTCAAGGGCCCCTGCTTTACTCAAGGGCCCCTGCTGGAGTCAAGGGCCCCTGCTGGAGTCAAGGGCCCCTGCGCCTCCAGTGACGCATCCCTGGAGTCATGGGGCCCCTGCTGGAGTCAAGGGCCCCTGCTGGAGTCAAGGGCCGCTGCACCTCAAATGATGCGTCCCTGGAGTCAAGGGCCCCTGCTTTACTCAAGGGCCCCTTCTTTAGTCAAGTGTCCCTGCTGGAGAAAAGGGCCCCTGCTCCTCCAGTGACGCATCCCTAGAGTCATGGGGCCCCTGCTGGAGTCAAGGGCCCCTGCTGGAGTCAAGGGCCCCTTCTGTAGTCAAGGGCCCTGGCGCCTCCAGTGATGCGTCCCTGGAGTCAAGGGCCCCTGCTTGAGTCAAGGGCCCCTTCTTTAGTCAAGGGCCCCTGCTGGAGTCAAGGGCCCCTGCTTGAGTCAAGGGCCCCTGCTGGAGTCAAGGGCCCCTGCCTCCAGTGACGAGTCCCTGGAGTCAAGCGCCCCTGCTGGAGTCAAGGGCCCCTGCTTTACTCAAGGGCCCCTGCTGGAGTGAAGGGCCCCTGCTGGAGTCAAGGGCCCCTGCGCCTCCAGTGACGCATCCCTGGAGTCATGGGGCCCCTGCTGGAGTCAAGGGCCCCTGCTCCTCCAGTGACGCATCCCTAGAGTCATGGGGCCCCTGCTGGAGTCAAGGGCCCCTGCTGGAGTCAAGGGCCCCTTCTGTAGTCAAGGGCCCCTGCTGGAGTCAAGGGCCCCTGCTTGAGTCAAGGGCTCCTGCTGGAGTCAAGCGCCCATGCTGGAGTTAAGGGCCCCTGCTGGAGTCAAGGGCCCCTTCTGGAGTCAAGGGCCCCTGCTGGAGTCAAGGGAACCTGCTGGAGTCAAGGGCCCCTGCTTTAGTCAAGGGGCCCTGCGCGTCCAATGACGCGTCCCTGGAGTAAAGGGCCCCTGCTGGAGTCAAGGGCCCCTGCTTTAGTCAAGGGCCCCAGCTGGAGTCAAGGGCCCCTGCGCCTCCAGTGACGCGTCCCTGGAGTCAAGGGCCCCTGCTGGAGTCAAGGGCCCCTGCGCCTCAAGTGAAACGTCCCTGGAGTCAAGGGCCCCTGCTGGAGTCAAAGGCCCCTGCGCCTCCAGTGACACATCCCTGGAGTCATAGGCCCCTGCTGGAGTCAAGGGCCCCTGATTGAATCAAGGGCCCCTTCTTTAGTCAAGGGCCCCTGCGCCTCCAGTGACGCATCCCTGGAGTCAAGGGCCCCTGCTGGAGTCAAGGGCCCCTGCGCCTCCAGTGAAGCATACCTGGAGTCATGGGCACCAACTTGAGTCAAGAGCCCCTGCTTGAGTCAAGGGCCCCTGCTGGAGTCAAGGGCCCCTGCGCCTCCAGTGACGCGTCCCTGGAGTCAAGGGCCCCTGCTGGAGTCAAAGGCCCCTGCGCCTCCTGTGATGCATCCCTCGAGTCATGGGCCCCTGCTGGAGTCAAGGGCCCCTGATTGAGTCAAGGGCCCCTTCTTTAGTCAAGGGCCCCTGCTGGAGTCAAGGGCCCCTGCTTTACTCAAGGGCCCCTGCTGGAGTCAAGGGCCCCTGCTGGAGTCAAGGGCCCCTGCTGGAGTTAAGCGCCCCTGCTGGAGTCAAGGGCCCCTTCTGGAGTCAAGGGCCCCTGCTGGAGTCAAGGGAACCTGCTGGAGTCAAGGACCCCTGCTTGAGTCAAGGGGCCCTGCTGGAGTCAAGGGCCCCTGCGCCTCAAGTGAAGCGTCCCTGGAGTCAAGGGCCCCTGCTGGAGTTAAGGGCCCCTGCTGGAGTCAAGGGCCCCTGCTGGAGTCAAGGGCCCCTGCTGGAGTCAAGGGCCCCTGCTTTAGTCAAGGGCCCCTGCTGGAGTCAAGGGCCCCTGCGCCTCCAGTGACGCGTCCCTGGAGTCAAGGGCCCCTGCTGGAGTCAAGGGCCCCTGCGCCTCAAGTGAAACGTCCCTGGAGTCAAGGGCCCCTGCTGGAGTCAAAGGCCCCTGCGCCTCCAGTGACACATCCCTGGAGTCATAGGCCCCTGCTGGAGTCAAGGGCCCCTGATTGAATCAAGGGCCCCTTCTTTAGTCAAGGGCCCCTGCGCCTCCAGTGACGCATCCCTGGAGTCAAGGGCCCCTGCTGGAGTCAAGGGCCCCTGCGCCTCCAGTGAAGCATACCTGGAGTCATGGGCACCAACTTGAGTCAAGAGCCCCTGCTTGAGTCAAGGGCCCCTGCTGGAGTCAAGGGCCCCTGCGCCTCCAGTGACGCGTCCCTGGAGTCAAGGGCCCCTGCTGGAGTCAAAGGCCCCTGCGCCTCCTGTGATGCATCCCTCGAGTCATGGGCCCCTGCTGGAGTCAAGGGCCCCTGATTGAGTCAAGGGCCCCTTCTTTAGTCAAGGGCCCCTGCTGGAGTCAAGGGCCCCTGCTTTACTCAAGGGCCCCTGCTGGAGTCAAGGGCCCCTGCTGGAGTCAAGGGCCCCTGCTGGAGTTAAGCGCCCCTGCTGGAGTCAAGGGCCCCTTCTGGAGTCAAGGGCCCCTGCTGGAGTCAAGGGAACCTGCTGGAGTCAAGGACCCCTGCTTGAGTCAAGGGGCCCTGCTGGAGTCAAGGGCCCCTGCGCCTCAAGTGAAGCGTCCCTGGAGTCAAGGGCCCCTGCTGGAGTTAAGGGCCCCTGCTGGAGTCAAGGGCCCCTGCTGGAGTCAAGGGCCCCTGCTTGAGTCAAGGGCCCCTGTGCCTCAAGTGAAGCGTCCCTGGAGTCAAGGGCCCCTGCTGGAGTCAAAGGCCCCTGCGCCTCCAGTGACGCATCCCTGGAGTCATGGGCCCCTGTTGGAGTCAAGGGCCCCTGCTGGAGTAAATGGCCCCTGCTTTAGTCAAGGGCCCCTGCGCCTCAAATGACGCGTCCCTGAGGTCAAGGGCCCCTGCTGGAGTCAATGGCCCCTGCTTGAGTCAAGGGCCCCTGCGCCTCCAGTGACGCATCCCTGGAGTCATGGGCCCCTGATGGGGTCAAGGGCCCCTGCGTGAGTCAAGGGCCCCGGCTGGAGTCAAGGGCCCTCGCTTTACTCAAGGGCCCCTGCTGGAGTCAAGGGCCCCTGCTGGAGTCAAGCGCCCCCGCTGGAGTTAAGCGCCCCCGCTGGAGTTAAGGGCCCCTTCTTTAGTAAAGGGCCCCTTCTTTAGTCAAGGGCCCCTGCTGGAGTCAAGGGCCCCTGCTGGAGTCAAGGGCCCCTGCGTGAGTCAAGGGCCCCTGCTTGAGTCAAGGGCCCCTTCTTTAGTCAAGGGTCCCTTCTTCAGTAAAGGGCCCCTGCTGGAGTCAAGGTCCCCTGCGCCTCCAGTGAAGCATCCCTGGAGTCATGGGCACCAAGTTGAGTCAAGGGCCCCCGATGGAGTCAACCGCCCCTTCTTTAGTCAAGGGCCCCTGCTGGAGTCAAGGGCCCTTGCTTTACTAAAGGACCCCTGCTGGAGTCAAGGGCCCCTGCTTGAGTCAAGGGCCCCTGCGCCTCCAGTGACGCATCCCTGGAGTCATGGGGCCCCTGCTGGAGTGAAGGGCCCCTGCTGGAGTGAAGGGTCCCTGCACCTCAAATGACGCGTCCCTGGAGTCAAGGGCCCCTGTTGGAGTCAAGGGCCCCTGCTTGAGTCATGGGGCCCCTGCGGGAGTCAAGGGCCCCTGATGGAGTCAAGGGCCCCTGATGGAGTCAAGGGCCCCTGTTGTGAAGTGAAACGCCTTCAAGCAACTTAAAGAAGTCCAGACGCTTTTCTTTGCAAGCTCCATTGACTACGATGACCTGGATGACTGAGAACCTTCACAGACAATTCAACAACAAGGTGATTCAAAGTGCTTTACAGAGACATTAGAAACAAAAACAAATAAAAAGCATGATTTAAAATTGATTTAAACAAGCAAACAAAGTAACTAACTAATTAAAAAGCAAACAAACAAACAAACTAAACAGTATATAAAATCAAAACAAAATCAGAAATAGATAAAATCAGTAGTTCAAATGTTAGTTTTGAAATTTAAGCTTAAAAGTGTGGATTTGGTGCTTAATTCAAATGCAGCTGAGAACAGGTGAGTCTTCAAGTATGTTTTTTAACGAGTATAGTACGGTTCCTGAAAAACCTGCCCAGTTCTCCAGTCGTTTGAGTAATATGTTGTGGTCAACTGTGTCAAATGCTGCACTGAGATCCAGTTAAACTAAGACTGATAGAGAGGCCTCCAGTGACGCATCCCGGGAGTCAAGGGCCCCGGCTGGAGTTAAGGGCCCCTGCTGGAGTCAAGGGAAACTGCTTGGGTCAAGGGCCCCTGATTTACTCAAGGGCCCCTGCTGGAGTCAAGGGCCCCTGCGCCTCCAGTGACACATCCCTGGAGTCAAGGGCCCCTGCTTGGGTCAAGGGACACTGCTTGGGTCAAGGGCCCCCGCTTTACTCAAGGGCCCCTGCTGGAGTCAAGGGCCCCTGCTGGAGTGAAGGGCCCCTGCACCTCAAATGACGCATCCCTGGAGTCAAGGGCCCCTGCTGGAGTCAAGGGCCCCTGGTTGAGTCATGGGGCCCCTGCTTGAGTCAAGGGCCCCTTCTTTAGTCAAGGGCCCCTTCTTTAGTCAAGGGCCCCTGCTGGAGTAAAGGGCCCCTGCGCCTCCAGTGATGTTTCCCTGGAGTCAAGGGCCCCTTCTTTAGTCAAGGGCCCCTGCTGGAGTCAAGGGAACCTGCTGGAGTCAAGGGCCCCTGCTTGATTCAAGGGGCCCTGCGCCTCCAGTTACGCGTCCCTGGAGTCAAGGGGCCCCTGCTGGAGTCAAGGGCCCCTGCTGGAGTGAAGGGCCCCTGCACCTCAAATGACACGTCCCTGGAGTCAAGGGCCCCTGTTGGAGTCAAGGGCCCCTGCTTGAGTCATGGGGTCCCTGCGTGAGTCAAGGGCCCCTGCTTGAGTCACGGGCCCCTTCTTTAGTCAAGGGCCCCTTCTTTAGTCAAGGGCCTCTGCTGGAGTCAAGGGCCCCTGCTGGAGTCAAGGGCCCCTGCTGGAGTCAAGGGCCCCTGCGCCTCCAGTGACGCATCCCTCGAGTCATGTGCCCCTGCTGGAGTCAAGGGCCCCTGATTGAGTCAAGGGCCCTTTCTTTAGTCAAGGGCCCCTGCTTGAGTCAAGGGCCCCTTCTTTAGTCAAGGGCCCCTGCTGGAGTCAAGGGCCCCTGCTGGAGTCAAGGGCCCCTGATTGAATCAAGGGCCCCTTCTTTAGTCAAGGGCCCCTGCTGGAGTCAAAGGCCCCTGCGCCTCCAGTGACGCATCCCTCGAGTCATGGGCCCCTGCTGGAGTCAAGGGCCCCTGCTTGAGTCAAGGGCCCCTGCGCCTCCAGTGACGAGTCCCTGGAGTCAAGCGCCCCTGCTGGAGTTAAGGGCCCCTGCTGGAGTCAAGGGCCCCTTCTGGAGTCAAGGGCCCCTGCTGGAGTCAAGGGAACCTGCTGGAGTCAAGGGCCCCTGCTTGAGTCAAGGGGCCCTGCGCCTCCAATGACGCGTCCCTGGAGAATAGGGCCCCTGCTGGAGTCAAGGGCCCCTGCTTGAGTCAAGGGCCCCTGCTTGAGTCAAGGGCCCCTTCTTTAGTCAAGGGCCCCTTCTTTAGTCAAGGGCCCCTGCTGGAGTCAAGGGCCCCTGCTGGAGTCAAGGGCCCCTGCGTGAGTCAAGGGCCCCTGCTTGAGTCAAGGGCCCCTTCGTTAGTCAAGGGTCCCTTCTTTAGTAAAGGGCCCCTGCTGGAGTCAAGGGCCCCTGCTGGAGTCAAGGTCCCCTGCGCCTCCAGTGAAGCATCCCTGGAGTCATGGGCACCAAGTTGAGTCAAGAGCCCCTGCTGGAGTCAAGGGCCCCTGCGCCTCCAGTGACGCATCCCTGGAGTCATGGGGCCCCTGCTGGAGTGAAGGGCCCCTGCTGGAGTGAAGGGTCCCTGCACCTCAAATGACGCGTCCCTGGAGTCAAGGGCCCCTGTTGGAGTCAAGGGCCCCTGCTTGAGTCATGGGGCCCCTGCTGGAGTCAAGGGCCCCTGATTGAGTCAAGGGCCCCTGCTGTGAAGTGAAACGTCTTCAAGCAACTTAAAGAAGTCCAGACGCTTTTCTTTGCAAGCTCCATTGACTACGATGACCTGGATGACTGAGAACCTTCACAGACAATTCAACAACAAGGTGACTCAAAGTGCTTTACAGAGACATTAGAAATAAAAACAAATAAAAAGCATGATTTAAAATTGATTTAAACAAACAAACAAAGTAACTAACTAATTAACAAGCAAACAAACAAACAAACAAAACAGTATATAAAATCAAAACAAATAAAATCAGAAATAGATAAAATCAGTAGTTCAAATGTTAGTTTTGAAATTTAAGCTTAAAAGTGTGGATTTGGTGCTTTATTCAAATGCAGCTGAGAACAGGTGAGTCTTCAAGTATGTTTTTTAACGAGTATAGTACAGTTCCTGAAAAACCTGCCCAGTTCTCCAGTCGTTTGAGTAATATGTTGTGGTCAACTGTGTCAAATGCTGCACTGAGATCCAGTGAAACTAAGACTGTGTCTCGGTCCTGGGTCTCCTGACCCAGCGTTTTTAGTTCTTTGTGATTTTCGTATTATTGTACTTGTGTGTGATTTATTCTATGGCTTCTAGTTTTGATCCCTTGCCCTTCATGTCTCTCTGTGTCCCCTCTGTTCTGTGTAATTGTGTCTTTGCATGTTTGAGTTTCTTGTTTTCTGTCACTCTGCATTGTGCATTATGTTCTCATGGTTGGTTTTTTGTTACTCTCTCTAGTCTAGTCTCTTGTGTTCCCAGCTGAGTATTTCCCTGTGTATTTTGGTTCTTAGACCTCTGCCTTATGGTTTATGTCTCTGTATTTCTTAGTTGCTGTCTCCACTGTGTCAAGTTCGCGTCTCTGTGTGATACTTCCTGTTTTACTTTGAAGGTCCGTTTCTTATGTGAATGTGTCCTGCTTTGCTTGTCTCGTCAGTCCTGATTTCTCCCAGCTGTGCCCTCCTTCTGTGTCTCATTCCCCTCGTTACTCCCCAGTGTATTTAAACCCTGTGTTTCTCAGTCGGTGTGACGTCGTCCCTCATGCTGTGTGTGGATCTCCCTGTGTCTCGCTGTAGTTCTTAGTTTGTGGCTTCCCAGTTTAGTTTAGTTTGTATGTTTGTTTTACCAGCAAATAAAGCTGTGTTTTGAGTTCATTCCCTCGAGTCTGTGAGTCCTGCATTTTGGGTCCAACTCCCGCCTGCCGCACAGCGATTCATGACTGACTGATAGAGACGCCTCCAATGACGCGTCCCTGGAGTCAAGGGCCCCTGCTGGAGTCAAGGGCCCCTGCTGGAGTCAAGGGACCCTGCGCCTCCAGTGACACGTCCCGGGAGTCAAGGGCCCCTGCTTGGGTCAAGGGCCCCTGCTGGAGTCAAGGGCCCCTGCGCCTCTAGTGATGCGTCCCTGCAGTCAAGCGCCCCTGCTGGAGTCAAGGGCCCCTGCTGGAGTAAAGGGCCCCTGCTGGAGTCAAGGGCCCCTGCTGGAGTCAAGGGACCCTGCGCCTCCAGTGACACGTCCCGGGAGTCAAGGGCCCCTGCTTGAGTCAAGGGCCCCTGCTTGAGTCAAGGGCCCCTGTTTGAGTCAAGGGCCGCTGCTGGAGTCAAGGGCCCCTGCGCCTCCAGTGACGCGTCCCGGGAGTCAAGGGCCCCTGCTTGGGTCAAGGGCCCCTGCTTGAGTCATGGGCACCTGCTGGAGTCAAGGGCCCCTGCTTGAGTCAAGGGCCCTTACTGGAGTCAAGGGCCCCTGCTGGAGTCAAGGGCCCCTGCTGGAGTCAAGGGCCCCTGCAGGAGTCAAGGGCCCCTGCGCCTCCAGTGAAGTGTCCCTGAAGTCAAGGGCCCCTGCTTGGGTCAAGGGCCCCTTCTTTAGTCAAGGGCCCCTGCTGGAGTCAAGGGCACCTGCTTGAGTCAATGGCCCCTGCTGGAGTCAAGGGCCCCTGCGCCTCCAGTGATGCGTCCCTGGAGTCAAGGGCCCCTGCTGGAGTCAAGGGCCCCTGCTGGAGTCAAGGGCCCCTGTGCCACCAGTGAAGCGTCCCTGGAGTCAAGGGCCCCTGCTGGAGTCAAAGGCCCCTACGCCTCCAGTGACGCATCCCTGGAGTCATGGTCCCCTGCTGGAGTCAAGGGCCCCTGATTGGGTCAAGGGCCCCTTCTTTAGTCAAGTGTCCCTGCTGGAGTCAAGGGCCCCTGCGCCTCCAGTGACGCATCCCTGGAGTCAAGGGCCCCTGCTGGAGTCAAGGACCCCTGCTGGAGTCAAGGGACACTGCTTGGGTCAAGGGCCCCTGCTTTACTCAAGGGCCCCTGCTGGAGTCAAGGGACCCTGCGCCTCCAGTGACGCATCCCTGGAGTCAAGGGCCCCTGCTTGGGTCAAGGGACACTGCTTGGGTCAAGGGCCCCTGCTTTACTCAAGGGCCCCTGCTGGAGTCAAGGGCCCCTGCTGGAGTCAAGGGCCCCTGCTCCTCCAGTGACGCATCCCTGGAGTCATGGGGCCCCTGCTGGAGTCAAGGGCCCCTGCTGGAGTCAAGGGCCCCTGCTGGAGTCAAGGGCCCCTGCGCCTCCAGTGACGCATCCCTGGAGTCATGGGGCCCCTGCTGGAGTGAAGGGCCCCTGCTGGAGTGAAGGGCCCCTGCTGGAGTCAAGGGCCCCTGCTGGAGTCAAGGGCCCCTGCGTGAGTCAAGGGCCCCGGCTGGAGTCAAGGGCCCCTGCTTTACTCAAGGGCCCCTGCTGGAGTCAAGGGCCCCTGCTTGAGTCAAGGGCCCCTGCTGGAGTCAAGGGCCCCTGCGCCTCCAGTGACGCGTCCCTCGAGTCATGGGCCCCTGCTGGAGTCAAGGGCCCCTGCTTGAGTCAAGGGGCCCTAAGCCTCCAATGACGCGTCCCTGGAGTAAAGGGCCCCTGCTGGAGTCAAGGGCCCCTGCTGGAGTCAAGGGCCCCTGCTTGAGTCAAGGGGCCCTAAGCCTCCAATGACGCGTCCCTGGAGTAAAGGGCCCCTGCTGGAGTCAAGGGCCCCTGCTTGAGTCAAGGGCCCCTGCGCCTCAAGTGAAGCGTTCCTGGAGTCAAGGGCCCCTGCGCCTCCAGTGACGCATCCCTGGAGTCATGGGGCCCCTGCTTGAGTCAAGGGCCCCTGCTGGAGTCAAGGGCCCCTGCGCCTCAAATGACGCGTCCCTGGGGTCAAGGGCCCCTGCTGGAGTCAATGGCCCCTGCTTTAGTCAAGGGCCCCTGCTGGAGTCAAGGGCCCCTGCTGGAGTCAAGGGCCCCTGCTGTGAAGTGAAACGTCTTCAAGCAACTTAAAGAAGTCCAGACGCTTTTCTTTGCAAGCTCCATTGACTACGATGACCTGGATGACTGAGAACCTTCACAGACAATTCAACAACAAGGTGATTCAAAGTGCTTTACAGAGACATTAGAAACAAAAACAAATAAAAAGCATGATTTAAAATTGATTTAAACAAGCAAACAAAGTAACTAACTAATTAACAAGCAAACAAACAAACAAACAAAACAGTATATAAAATCAAAACAAATAAAATCAGAAATAGATAAAATCAGTAGTTCAAATGTTAGTTTTGAAATTTAAGCTTAAAAGTGTGGATTTGGTGCTTTATTCAAATGCAGCTGAGAACAGGTGAGTCTTCAAGTATGTTTTTTAACGAGTTTAGTACAGTTCCTGAAAAACCTGCCCAATTCTCCAGTCGTTTGAGTAATATGTTGTGGTCAACTGTGTCAAATGCTGCACTGAGATCCAGTGAAACTAAGACTTACAGAGACGACTTACAGAGACGACTCCAGTGACACGTCCCTGGAGTCAAGGGCCCCTGCTGTAGTCAAGGGTGTGACAAAGTGGCTAGGACAGAATTCATTTGCCATTTGTCACTTGCGTATATTGTTATTCTGTGTTCTGTTATTTTACAGTAAGCCATAATGCTTTAATTTAGACATTGCTGGTGTAACTTCTCTTAACACACAATATCCCGGGTTTTGTTTGTGGTAGCAGTAGTTACATTCTTTACATCCATGCATGTGTTTTAAAGCAAACACTACTAACCATCAGATCATCTGAATTCTCTTCTGTTTACAGGCACATGTCTAGTAATTTATGTTTCTTTATGTTGCTTTGGTTATACTTACCATGGTGTCCATGTTGTGCTTGCAGGTCCTATATGTGAGACAGGTGTATGGGAAGGGCCGCCCACTACTTCCTGTTTATATAGGGTCATGAGGTCAATGATTGCATCACTGGGTGTAACCAAATGGAGGGTTTTTCATTTTGTATAGTATTGTTTGTTTTCTTTAAAGTAGTCTTTTGAGTTATATTGTATGCAGTGTTTTACTTTACAAACTATTTAGTTGAGTAAATGAGTTTGTCAGTTTCATGCATGACTTTATTCCTGTTCTTTGTTTAGAATTGTATAATTTGGTTTGACCTATTTTGTTCAATGGTAGGGACTAACTAGGTCAGGTGTGGGCAAAGTCTTGTATAAAGCCAGTGGGATTTTTGCATGCCTGATTGATTGTTTTATGGTAAAAGGGAGATGCTAGCAATAAAGTATGTTTAAAAAGAACTTCAATTGTCTGCTAATGCTATTTACTTATCACCTTCCTTGCTGCTTAAGCTATGCTACTTCACAAATGGTGGCAGCAGTGGCTCCAGGCCAATAGGTTATAGCAATGCAGAAATCAGCCAAGTCAAGGAAACCTCAAGGGCCAACAGATTTTCCCCCAGAGGAGGCCCAAGATGATGGCAACCTGCCAGAAGCTACGGGTGAGCACAGCACGGAAGCACAAAGTCTCTCAGAGCTCTCAACTTTATTAAAAGGCCTGATGCAACAGCATGCTGACCGTGAGGCAAAATGGGAGCAGGACAGACAACGCCAGGATGAACGGTGGCATAGAATGCAACACCAGTTCAGCCAACTGCAGCAGGAGGTCCAGTCGGAGCGCCGGGAGCATCAGATGCTGTGGGAAGGTGCAGTAGCTGATTCCGGAGTGCCTCTGAGTTCCTCAGTGCGGCAAAAGGTGCAGCAACCTGTTCAACAGCGAGGAAACCCCCCTGAATCTTCCGCAGCACCACATTCATCCAATCTGGGCAGAGTAAGCGGTTGGAAAGGCCCGAAGATGCAGCCCTATGGTGAGGATGAAGATATTGAACATTATTTAACCACTTTTGAGAGGATTGCAACAGGATGTCAGTGGCCACAAGAAGAATGGGCACTGCATCTGGCTCCACTTCTTAGTGGTAAAGCACGTGCGGCATATGTTGCTATGGACACTGAAGAAACAATGGACTATGATAAGGTAAAAACCGCCGTTCTTGAAAAATTTGAAATAAGTGCTGAGACTTACCGAACTAGATTCCGCAACATGACGGTGAAGGACGATGAGACACCCAAAGAGCTGCGAACTCGCCTTAAAGACCTATATGAAAAGTGGATGCTTCCAAAGGAGAAGACAAAGGACCAAATAGGAGATGTCATAGTGATGGAACAGTTTCTCAGAGTTCTTAACCCAGAGCTGAGGACCTGGGTGAAAGAGCGCAACCCCACCACTTCAAAAGAAGCTGCAGAGATGGCAGAGGCTTTTCTTGCAGCCCGACGCCCACAAAAAGGGTATATGGTAGGAAAACCCAGTTCAGCCAATGTTTTTGTGGGTAGGTCAGGGGGTGGGAATGGGTACAAAGCTAAAAGCCTTAAACAAAGTTCCCCAATCACTAGCAGTAGCCGCGCTAGAGAAGTAAAGCAGAGAGGCCCATTGGTGTGTCATGCCTGTGGTCAAGCAGGTCACTTTAAGGCAGATTGCCCAGGTCAGCAAGTCAGTAAGACTTACATGTGTCTTTCACCACAGTGTTTTGACATGCTAGAGGAAGAAACAGAGTCTCTAGTACCCTCCAGTGATCAGGAGCACACCATCTGTGTTTTCATTGAGGGAAAACCTTGTGTTGCCCTCTTGGATTCAGGCAGTAGCCGCACACTTGTCAGGCAAGATTGTCTCCCTAGCGACACCACATTTTGTGGTAAAGTTAAAGTCTGGTGTGTTCATGGTGATAATGTTGATTATCCTATTGCCAATGTTTGCCTTCAAGTTAATGAAAAAGAGTACGTACTTACAGTTGGAGTAATGGATAAACTTCCCTACCAGATTGTGTTGGGCCGGGACATGCCAAATCTTGGGGAGTTATTAGCAAAGACAGAGAAAGACAGAGAAGAGAAGAATCTGCATGTTGCATGTGAAGGTCTGCTAGTAGTCACTAGGTCTGGTAATAAAGCTTCTCAGACAGAGCCAGGTTTGAGTGAGTTGCCCTATGCAGACAGTGAAATTCCAGATATTGACAGACTAAGTAGGCCGCATATAAAGAAAAGTAAAATGCAGAGAAGACAGGAAAAAGTGAGGGGGACAGAAATTGCTGAGTCACTTCCTGAACCAGAGATTGATGAGCTCCTGGTTGTCCCGAGCAATATTGTCCAACTCCAAAGGGAGGACCCCTCTTTAGCACCCCTGTTTGCTAAGAGCACCCAAGAATCAGCACAGATTACAGAAAAAGTACGGGAAGTGTTCATTGTTAAGAACGAACGACTATATCGTCGTAGCAAAGTTGGTGACCAGTTGGTTGTTCCCAAAAGCTTAAGGCCTGTAGTCTTGCAGTTGGCTCATTCAGTTCCTTGGGCAGGCCACTTGGGACATCTTAAAACCTTTTCCAGAATGGTAACTCGTTTTTTTTGGCCACAGCAATTTTCAGACACTGTCCAGTTTTGCAAATCATGTCCACAGTGTCAGTTGACAGCCCCAAGTAGGAAAGGAGACAGAGCCCCACTCATTCCTATGCCTGTGATAGACGTCCCCTTTTCTCGTGTTGCCATGGATATTGTCGGCCCATTGGAGAGAAGTAGTTCAGGGCATAGGTACATTCTAGTGATCTGTGATTATGCAACGAGGTATCCAGAAGCTTTCCCATTGAGAAGGGTCAAAGCCCGCCAAATAGCTAATTGTCTGATACAGATGTTTTCAAGGGTGGGTATTCCCAAAGAAATCTTGACAGACCAAGGCTCAAACTTCACTTCCAACCTGTTGAAGGAAGTTTACAAACTTCTGGGAATTACCGGAATTAAAACAAGCCCTTATCATCCACAAACTGATGGACTTGTTGAGAGGTTTAATAAAACCCTGAAATCAATGCTGAGGAGGTTCGTAAGAGAATCAGGAAAAGACTGGGACCAATGGCTTCCATTTTTGCTTTTCGCCTATAGAGAGGTACCACAAGCATCAACTGGATTTTCTCCATTTCAGCTCTTGTATGGCCATAATGTCAGAGGTCCACTGGATGTACTTCGGGAAGCTTGGGAGGAAGCTAGCCCTGAAAGACGGTGCTCTTCCCTCTCTTATGTGTTGAAAATGAGGGACAAGCTTGAACAGTTCCAGGAACTGGCTCATTGTCACCTAGTAAGTGCCCAGCGATGTCAAAAACAGAACTACGATAAGACAGCTCGCAGGAGGGCCTTTAAAGAAGGACAAAAAGTGTTGCTCCTTTTGCCAACCACTGAAAGCAGTCTCTTAGCCAAATGGCAGGGGCCATTTGTGATAAACAGGAAAGCAGGTCCTGTCACTTATGAGCTCAACATGCCAGGTCGTCGGAAAAAGCAACAGGTGTTTCATGTCAACATGTTGAGGGAGTGGATTGAGAAGCCAGAGCAATCACTTCAGTTGTGGGCTCGTGTTGTACTGCAGGAAGAGGAGCCTCAAGAGCAATTCTTTCCCACCTGTACTGAAGAAAAGCTATTTCCAGATTTGAGCCATCTATCACCAGAACAGCAGGAGGAGCTCGCGGCCATAATGCCACAGGAGCTTTTCAGCACAAAGCCAGGCTACACCCATCTTATTCAGCATGACATACACCTGCGTTGTTCGAATCAACCACCCATCAGGTGAGTGGTGTAGCCCTGTGGTACTCGTCCCCAAGAAAAATGATGCAAGACAGAGATTTTGTGTTGACTTCTCAAAACTTAATGCTGTCTCTGTTTTTGATGCATATCCTATGCCAAGAGTGGATGAATTGATTGAGCGCTTGGGCAACGCTAAGTACCTCACAACACTCGACCTTTGTAAAGGTTATTGGCAAGTCCCCCTAACAGAGTCCTCAAGGGATTTAACTACATTCAGGGTTCCCAGCGGACTTTATCGTTTCAGAATTATGCCTTTTGGACTACATGGAGCTCCAGCCACGTTCCAGAGGCTGGTGGACTTGGAGCTGATGGCTATGCAGCAGCGTATATTGACGACATTGTGGTGTTCAGCGAGACGTGGGAGGACCATGTGAAACATCTGGCTGATGTCC
Organism: Mchenga conophoros; assembly: GCF_057382185.1. Lineage (NCBI taxonomy): Eukaryota > Metazoa > Chordata > Actinopteri > Cichliformes > Cichlidae > Mchenga > Mchenga conophoros. Next base: position 14,821,495 of record NC_140528.1, read on the forward strand.
TGCAACGCATCAGAACAGCTGGACTAGTCATCAACCCTGGGAAGTGCCACATTGCACAGACCGAGGTGGAGTACCTGGGTTACGTCATTGGGGGTGGGGTCATCCGCCCTCAGGAGAGTAAGGTCGAGAACCTTGCCTCTTGTCCTCCTCCAACTACAAAGAAAAAGTTGAGATCCTTCCTGGGTTTAGCTGGCTGGTATCGTCGTTTCATCCCTAATTTCTCTACCAGATCAGCTATTCTTAGTGATTTAACTCGTAAATCATGCCCCAACAAAATTAAGTGGACTCCAGAGTGTGAGGCTGCATTCATGGATTTGAAAAACTGTTTGTGTAATGAGCCTGTGTTGCAGTGTCCGGACTTTACGTGCCCCTTTATTGTACAGACTGATGCTTCAGGAGTTGGGCTGGGAGCTGTGTTGCTGCAAGGTGATGGAGAGGACCGAAGACCTGTGCAGTACATAAGCCGTAAGCTCTTCCCCAGAGAAATGAGGTATTCCACAGTTGAAAAAGAAGCTTTGGCAATAAAATGGGCTTTGGACACTCTGAGATACTATCTACTGGGAGGTGAATTTGTGCTTGAAACCGATCATCGAGCTTTACAGTGGATGAGCAGAATGAGAGACACCAACGCAAGAATCACGAGGTGGTATCTTTCACTGCAGCCATATTGTTTTAAGATTCGGTATGGAGCGGGGAAGAAGAATGTTGTGGCAGACTTCCTTTCCCGTTCCTATGAAGAGTAACGGACTTACGGGGGGGGGGGGGGGGGGGGGGGGGAGAGAATGTGACAAAGTGGCTAGGACAGAATTCATTTGCCATTTGTCACTTGCGTATATTGTTATTCTGTGTTCTGTTATTTTACAGTAAGCCATAATGCTTTAATTTAGACATTGCAGGTGTAACTTCTCTTAACACACAATATCCCGGGTTTTGTTTGTGGTAGCAGTAGTTACATTCTTTACATCCATGCATGTGTTTTAAAGCAAACACTACTAACCATCAGATCATCTGAATTCTCTTCTGTTTACAGGCACATGTCTAGTAATTTATGTTTCTTTATGTTGCTTTGGTTATACTTACCATGGTGTCCATGTTGTGCTTGCAGGTCCTATATGTGAGACAGGTGTATGGGAAGGGCCGCCCACTACTTCCTGTTTATATAGGGTCATGAGGTCAATGATTGCATCACTGGGTGTAACCAAATGGAGGGTTTTTCATTTTGTATAGTATTGTTTGTTTTCTTTAAAGTAGTCTTTTGAGTTATATTGTATGCAGTGTTTTACTTTACAAACTATTTAGTTGAGTAAATGAGTTTGTCAGTTTCATGCATGACTTTATTCCTGTTCTTTGTTTAGAATTGTATAATTTGGTTTGACCTATTTTGTTCAATGGTAGGGACTAACGAGGTCAGGTGTGGGCAAAGTCTTGTATAAAGCCAGTGGGATTTTTGCATGCCTGATTGATTGTTTTATGGTAAAAGGGAGATGCTAGCAATAAAGTATGTTTAAAAAGAACTTCAATTGTCTGCTAATGCTATTTACTTATCACCTTCCTTGCTGCTTAAGTTATGCTACTTCACAAAGGGCCCCTGCGCCTCCAGTGACGCATCCCTGGAGTCTAGGGCCCCTGCTGGAGTCAAGGGCCCCTGCGCCTCCAGTGACGCGTCCCTGGAGTCAAGGGCCCCTGCTGGAGTCAAGGGCCCCTGCTGGAGTCAACGGCCCCTGTTGGAGTCAACGGCCCCTGCGCCTCCAGTGACCTGTCCCTGGAGTCAAGGTCCCCTGCTGGAGTCAAGGGCCTCTGCGCCTCCAGTGATGCGTCCCTGGAGTCAAGGGCCCCTGCTTGAGTCAAGGGACCCTTCTTTAGTCAAGGGCCCCCGCTTGAGTCAAGCGCCCCGGCTGTAGTCAAGCGCCCCTGCGCCTCCAGTGACCCGTCGCTGGAGTCAAGGGCCCCTGCTGGAGTCAAGAGCCCCTGCGCCTCCAGTGACGTGTCCGTGGAGTCAAGCGCCCCTGCTGGAGTCAAGGGCCCCTGTTGGAGTCAAGGGACCCTGCTGGAGTCAAGGGCCCCTGCGCCTCAAGTGACGCATCCGTGGAGTCAAGCGCCCCTGCTGGAGTCAAGGGCCCCTTCTGGAGTCAAGGGCCCCTTCTGGAGTCAAGGTCCCCTGCTGGAGTCAAGGTCCCCTGCTGGAGTCAAGCGCCCCTGCTGGAGTCAAAGGCGCCTGCACCTCCAGTGATGCGTCCCTGGAGTCAAGGTCCCTTCTGGAGTCAAGGGCCCCTGCTGTTGTCAAGGTCCCCTGCTGGAGTCAAGGGCCCCCGCTGGAGTCAAGGGCCCCTGCTTAAGTCAAGGGCCCATGCTTGAGTCAAGATCCCCTGCTGGAGTCAAGGGCCCCTGCTGGAGTCCTAGCCAACATTTACATTTCCATATGGTTTAGAAATGGGCTGAAAAGTGGGCCCCTACTTGGGCCGGTTTACGCGTAACCTCGGGCTCATCCGGCTAAGCACTCGCCTGCGGGGAGCAGGACAACGGGGGAGAAGGAGGAAGGAGGTCGAGGAGGAACGGAGAGTCCGAGGTCCTCACTGAGGCCGGTGTACGCAAACATTCTCGAGAAGGAGACGAGGATGATGATGATGATGATGACGTGAAGTTGAGAGTTGTTCCCATGGTGCTTTGGGGTCCCTCCAGACCCCAAGGTTTGCCATCGTAACTTACGCGATTGATGGAGGGTTACAACCAATTAGGTGCCTTTGTCCGACGCTGTGACGAGACCCGCTATATCCGGGGGTCCGCCTGACCCCCATCTGCCCCCACCGCGAACCGGCGCCCTGTTTCTTTCTGTCTTTTTTTTTTTTGTCCAGGGCACACAAGGGTTAAGGGATCGAGCGCCTGAAAAATGGACAGTTTGTTGATATTGTTAAAAAAATACAGCCACAGTGGGGCGTTTTAAAAACGCACTCCCCTGTTGCGCATGTCCCTAATGGTATGCCCCCAGTACATCTTCGTTCCCCTCCGCGGATACCACGCCCATTTTAATTTTTCTCCTACTTTCAGGCAGTCTCTATCACGTTCGTCCACAGGAAGCGCTGTACAGCACCGAGCGCCTGAAACACGGACAGTTTGTTGATATTGTAAAAAAAAATACTGCCACAGGGGGGCGTTTTACAAACGCACTACCCTGTTGCACATGTCACTAATGGTTGCCCCCCCCCCCCCCTGTACGCCACCGTTCAACAATTTTACACCAGTTTGAGGCAGGCTCTATCCCACGTTTTCAGAAACGAACAGCCCTCGGTCGGAATACAGCCCTCAGTCAGAAAACAGCCCTCCGTCAGAAAACAGCCCTCGGTCGGAGCGGCCTTACCGCGGTTGGTACACGTAGGATGGGATATATACGCCGGTCGGGAAGGAATCTCGGTCGGCTTTGCGATAGACCGAAATAAGTGCCTGCATTTAGAACTGGATGTGAAGCATAATCTTTGTGAGTTTACTGCTTCTCGTTCCCGGAGCCGCGAACGATGTGTTCTGCAAACCCTTTTCCACCTGCGTGGTGCCCGGATTACCTTATCTGGGTACATACACATGTATATAAACATGCGGTTAAGACATTACGAGCATCAGAATAAAGCATGTACAAAGTCATCGACACGGTTTTGTGGCGAGCACCGTGCTTTTTGTGCCTGTGGAAGCACCAGCTCGTCCTAACTCACATACACTTGAACCGAGGCGGTGCTGTCTAAAGGGAACGGTCATTTCTTGTTAAGCTGTTGGTTATTGTCACAATTTGCAACACTCTTCACTTTCTCTGAATGTATTCTGTACAAATTAATGAACGTTGCATCCAATGATTGTACAGTTTATTGTATTTTTGGAAAAACACCACACATGCACAAAGAAAGACATTTTTATCACGGGTTTTATTGACAACAATAAAAGAGTACAAACATTATGTATGACTCATATTGTTTTTACACTTGGAGAAATAAGGGTTAAAGTGTCATGTAACGTGTTGATTTCGTCGGCATTCTGAGGACTTTTCGTGTTCTCAGGTGCAATACGCTGGTGTCTTCGCTCTCGGAGGTGTCCGCTTTCTCGGAGGTGTCTGCGCTCTCCGAGGTGTCCTCGTTCTCTGAGTTATCGGTTCTCTCACTGTTGTTGCCCCTCTCAGCTGTGTTGGCGCTCACAGCTGTTTCGGCCCTCCCAGCATTGTCCGCACTCTCACTGTTGTCGACAATTTACGGTTTTGGAGTATGGAAGACGTTCTTTGCTGCATGTGTGAAAGTAAAGGCATTTGATTTGTAGGCGTTGACAGCGTGTTTCCGTGTAACCTTACATGAAATTGTGTTTTGAGTTGTGTTATAACAGATCACCAAACACAAAACGAATAAAACACAGTCATTGTTCCATCATCGTTTCACATTTATTTGACATTGTATCACTTCCATGTTATTCTGACAATAAACAGTATCTTGCATTGCGTGAGCTTATACATTTCACAAAAAAGTAATGCAACTCCAACAACATTTTGTTCCATCGTCGTGTCACATTTATTTGACATTGTATCACCTCCATGTTACTCTGACAATAAACCATATCTTGCATTGCGTGAGCATATACATTTGTATGCAAACTCATCCAATTTCATCAACAATGAAATGCAGAGTCCCGTCTGTAGAAGTAATTGCGCCACGTGTTCAGGTCCATTTCACCACACACTGCAAAAGTCAAGGGCGATCGTCTCAAAAACACTTCCTTTGTGAACTGAGCGATGTGGACAAGGGCGTCGTGTTGCCCTTCTTCGGCTACATCGTAAGGTCTTTCCTGTTTCAACAGCCCGTTGTATATGTCGCGGATGCTAGATCCGTATATCGTCACCAGAGTAGGCTTGGAGAACATATGTTATAACAGGGGCTCTCTATCAGCACCTTAACGTGGGGCGTAGCCCTATCCACTACAGCAAAGGTGTCTCGGTATTCGCTCATTGTCTGATACAGAGACGTGACTTGTTTCATGAGCGTGTGAGGGATGACAATCTTTCCGTGGAAATGGTCTCTAGGTGGAAAATCCGCAAAGTGTAGTCCATCATACGCAGGTAGTCCCGAACCTACCATCCTAGTGAAATGTGTCAGGATATCCAGATTGTCAAAACAAGCGCATCGGATAAGAGCCATGATATCAGACAAAGCGCGATATTCCACTTGTCGGTGTGCAGGATTGTGAGAGGGAATGCATACGGACATATCTTCTTCACACTGTGGAAAAATGAATGTGAATGCTCCACTTGAATCTTTCTTAAAACAAACAACACCGAACAGCCTTTGCAATCGATAGGGAACTCGCTACCATCAGAGGACATTAAGACATCTAAAGCCCCTCTAGTTCTGTCCGCAACCCACAGGCTCTCAGACATCATGAATTGCAACACATTCAGAGTTGCTTGTTTGTTCGCTTCGTCGTACACGGACAGTGAACGGTTGAAGGGTTCGCTGTCAGTGCCAGCTATCTTGACGGTCAGCTCACTGTTTGAGCGTCGCTCATCCAAACCGGCATGAGACATTCCAAGGTCCACGGACCACTTGGATGAAAGTTTGTTAGGATCGTACGTTATGGACCTTGTCTTGTTTCAGTTCAAAACTGCGAATTTGACAGGTACCTTGTTCCACACTCCCTGCCTATAGGCATCATCATCAAGTCGGTCGTGAAAAGAGCGCTGTGACCGGCAAGCTGTATTAGGGCCGTTAGATCCAAGGAGAATATCACGGGCTGATTAGGATCAGCGCCTTCTTCACAGTGTGAGAGAAAATAAAGTTGATTTGACTAAACGCCATCGTGGCTGTTACTGGAGAGTGCGCCTACTTTATACTGTATATAAAACACTTTATTCTGTTTGCAGGCCCACGTCAGCAGGCGTCTTGTCTTACAGTTGTTCGCCACCGTACAGCCAGGGCTTTTCGTTCATACAACGTCCAATTCTATGTTTCTAGTCAGGCCCGTATACACGCGCGACAACTTCATTAACGGGCACGTTGTTATCGAGAAGATCTCTGTAGAAATTTTTACAACCTGTGCAGTGGTACCTAACCTAACCTGTTTGGTGTCACAACACACACCAGGTTTTCTTTTGTCTTAAGCCGTGGTTTTCACGATGAGCCACTTTTTCTGTTTGAACTCATCTATCCATCTCGACATAACCACCTCGGCAAGGGAGTAGGGGCATTTCTTATTTTATCTTATTACGGGTATCTGAAATGTTGTGTTGTGGTTTTTCATACACAATGATGATTGTGAGAACTTGTTCAATAAAAGATTCAGCTGTTAAACTTGTCAGTATGTCTTTGTATTTCATGGAATCGACATTTGTTTGCGCGTACATTAGAATGCTCATCACAGGATCACAAGAGCGCTATGTACTTTCCTGACGGGGCAGTGCTGGTGGTGAGAATAATAAACAAACGAAATCCAGCTTATTACTGTCAAATGTCATTTATTTCATTTATAATGTGGAGAATCCTTGAAACATCAGAGCTCCACATAACATGGAGGACATGTGGCTGTGGCTACAATGTAGCTTGCCATCACCAGTGTGTGAATGTGTGTGTGAATGGGTGGATGACTGGATATGTAAAGCGCTTTGGGGTCCTTAGGGACTAGTAAAGCACTATATAAATACAGGCCATTTACCATTTACCTTTATGTTACATATAGCATCGCATTAGTGTTGTTAATCGTCCATGCACAAACCCAGCCAGTCGGATCAAAACAAACGAGTCATAACAAAAACCCAGCGACTTGGACCATAAAAAGAAATCCCAGCAGACTGGATAGTAACAAAACCACAGCCAGTCAGATTATGCAACTACCCTAGACAAAATAAGACAAACAGAAAACGCCAGATACAAGTCCTGAACGCCACACAGGCATTCGTAGGAAATCACGGTCAACTTGTGTATGTGTATGGTTTCTAACATTGTAGAAGATGTAAAATGTAGATGAATGTGATGAGAAAAATAAACAATGAAAATCCAGCATTTTACATTACACAGAATCCATGTCATTTATTTCTTTTGCATCATAGAGAATCCTTCAAAACAGTACACCTTTCATTGCACCAAAGTTTTTCCTGACTGAGAGTCCCGACTGAGAAAGTTTTCCCGACCGAGAGTCCCGACCGAGAAAGTTTTCCTGACTGAAATCCCCGACCGGAAAAAATTTTCCGACCAAGAGTCCCAACCGAGAAAGTTTTGCCGACCGGGAGCCCCGACTGGCAGCAGTTTCCAAACAGGCAGTGTTTTCACAAATACATTTTCAGGCTGTTATTTTCAGACTGGCTGTTATTTTATGTTATGTTGTTTTGGGTATGTGAAATGTTGTGTTGTGGTTTATCATACACAATCATGATTGTTAATCGTCCATGCACACAATAACACACACGGCCAGTCGGATCAACACAAACGAGTCATAAGAAAAACCCAGCCACTCGGACCATAAAAAAACCCATCGGACTGGATAGTACAAAACCACAGCCAGTTGGATCATGCAACTACCCTACATTAAATACGACAAATAGAAAAAGCCAGATATGAGTCCTGAACGCCACACAGGCATTCGTAGGAAATTGCAGTCGACTTGTGTATGTTTATCATTTCTAACATTGAAAAAGGTGTAAGAGAATAATAAACAAACAAGATCCAGCATATTACTGTGCCATGTCATTTATTTCTTATGCATCACACACAATCCATGTCATTTATTTCTTTTGCATCATACAGAATCCTTCAAAACAGTACACCTTTCGTTAGACAAAAGTTCTCCAGATCGAGATCCCCGAGGTATTTCGCGACCCCAACCCACCGCACAAGTTACGATAGCAAACATTGGGGTCTGGAGGGACCCCGAACTGCAACTGAAACAACTCTCAACTTCACATCATCATCATCATCATCATCATCATCATAATTATCATCACACTCGTCTCCTTGCAAACGCTTAGCTTTACAGAGAGCGGTGTTCGAGTACACCGGCCTCTGCGAGGACCTCGGACTCTAGCTGCCTCCCTGTCATCCTTCCTCATTCTCCTCGGTTTCCTGCGCCTCACTGGAGAACGTTTTGCTGTGTAGCATGTCTATTCCGCGAACACCGGCCTACGTGAAGACCTTGGACTCTCCGTGTCTCCTCATCCTTCTTGCTCCTTCTCCTCAGTTCTCCTGTGCCTCGCTAGCGAGTGCTTAGCCGAACAGGCCTTGGGTTACGCATAAACCGGCCTTCGCGAGCAACACGGACTCTCCCTGCCACCCCGTCCTCCTTCCTCCTTCTTCTCGAATCTCCTGGGCCTCGCTGTCGGACGGTTGGCTTTAAAGAGGGCATTGTTCGCGTAAACCGGCCTCAGTGAGGACCTCGGACTCTCACTGCCTCCTACTCCTCCTACATCCTTCTGCTCCATTCACCTGCTCCTCGCCGGTGAGCACTTAGCAGGATGGGCCCCAGGTTACACGTAAACCGGCCTTCATGAGGACCGTGGGCGCTCTGTGCTCCGTAGGTAATCTGTGACCCCTTAGTAATTGCAATGGCATATTTCGCAACCCCAATCCACATTCGTGAGTTTCAATGGCAGGGACCCCCAAGCGCCGTGGCAAACGACTCTCAACTTCACAACATCACAATCATCATCATCTATATCATGATGATCTCTTCTGACTCGGGCTCTTGCCGAAGGAGGTCGCACTTTTCTCCTCTCCTCCTTCCCCTTATCTTCCCTGCTTAGCCTCTTGTGTCCTTGTCCTGTCTCGTGTGTATTACTTTCCCTGAACAGTCTCTCACTGTCGTTCTCTAAAACCTAAAAGAGAATTATGGATTTGATCAACTGGTCTCTGAATGCTATTGACACCCTTTTCTCAACGAGAAGTCTGGGCTCGGGAGAGCCCGAGTGCCCTAGAGGGACTTTCCCTGCCGGATACACGATGGACGGGTGGCAGACATGGAGGATCTTGTGCCTGGTGGGACTGTCGATCGAGGACGCTGAAGATATCTACCTATTCGGAACCATGATAACAGGGTTCTTGCTGATCGGAGCTGGCTTGGCCCTGGCTTATCGGAGAATTAAGAGAGCGGAACCGGCTGTTCAAACCCCTCCAAGGCTGCCCGCTGGAATTGAAACGATGGGACGAGGCGCGACCTCTCACAACGAACGCAGCATGGTTAACACCTTGGAGACGCTTACAGCTGCCGTGAAGACTCAACATAACAGCATCGAGCGTATATTGGGATACATCAAAGAGAGGCCTGCTCAAAATGAGACCCTTGAGCGAAAGTTGGATCACATCGCAGAACGGATCACTGCAGTTGTGGGATCTCAGAATCAAAAGAATGACAACACCACGGAACAGAAGTTTGATACCATCATGGAGAGGCTCGCGGCTCTCCAACGGGAGATTGAGAGACCAGTGTTGGAGTGTTAAGGAACAGCTTTGAAATTCTCCTGAGCTACTCGCAGAAAAGAAAAATCAACGACTTCAACATGCGGACACCATGGCGCCAGCTGCGGGTCCAAGGCTGGTGCCGAACAAAAACAACTCCCTGATAACGACTGTGTGTTGACTATTCTTCCCATTCTAATCAAGGCCACCTGGGTTGGCTGGCAGACTGTCTACTTAGCCTGATAGGGCAGAGGACACTGTCCCAGCTGAACTCTGGACACGCACGCACATACACTTACACTGATAAGCACGCACTCATCCCCCTCCCTTTCCAAACGTCTTCGATGCTTGTTTCCTGTGGGGGAAAACGGCGGGACCGTGTGCCGCGCTGGAATGGTAGCGCTGTGCAGGATAACTGCTGTGTTTTCCTTCGGACTACTCCTCACCCCCTACCCAACCCTGTGGCTTGTCACGTGCTCCAATGTTGTACTGTGGACATTTATGTGCTCTCTGTGCAGAGGAGGTTTTTTTTGTTTCCTTCTCTCATGCTGTCCTCCCATAGGTGCCCAGCATGAGTAGAGGTCTCTTTTTTTTCCTCTTGTACTTTCCCCATTGTTGTGTACTTTTTCAGTGTTTATTTGTAACGCTGCCGATCTCCGACCTGTATTCCCATGTGTTGTCTATGTTGTGTGTGTAAGTCGGGGGGGGGGGGGGGGGGGGGTTCTATTCCTCTGCGGGGCACCCTGCATATGGCCAATAAAGCATTCATTCATTCATTCATTCATTCATTCATTCATTCATTCATCATCATCATCCTCTTTCTCCTCTGCCCTTCTGCCCCGCACTTGCAACCGTTCAGCTTTACAAAGGCCAGTGTTACGTAAACTGGCCTAAGTGAGGACCTTGGACTCTCCCTGCCTCCCCGTCCTCCATCCTCCTTCTCCTCTGTACTCCTCTGCCTCGCTGGCGGCTGCTTGACTGTGTAGCCTGTCTATTTCGTGAACACAGCCCTCTGTGAGGACCTCGTACTCTCCCTGCCTCCCCGTACCTCCTTCCTCCCTCTCCTCAGTTCTCCTGGGCCTCGCTGTTGGACGCTTGGCTTTACAGAGGGCAGAGTTCGCGTAAACCGCCCTCCTTGAGGGCCTCAGACTCTCCCTGCTGCCTTCCTACCTCCTTCTGCTCTGTTCTCCTGCATTTCGCAGGTGAGCGCTAAGCCGGATGGGCCCTGGGTTACGCATAAACTGGCCTTCGAGAGGACCGTGGGCCCTCTGTGCTCTGGTGGGTACTCTGTGACCCCTTAGTTTTTGCGATGGGGTATTTCGCCACCCCAATCCACATTCGTAAGTTACGATGGGAAACACTGGGGTCTGGAGGCACCCCTAAGCGCTGGGACAAACAACTCTCAACTTCACATCATCATCATCATCGTTGTCATCTCCTTCTCGTCTTTCTTCTCCTTGGTCCTTCTGCCTTGCGCTTGCGAACACTCAGCTTTCAGAGGGTAGTGTTCACGTAAACCTGCCTAAGTGAGGACCTCGGACTCTCCCTTCCTCACACAAATCGAATGTGAACGCCGTCGTGGACCCATTAACATACCCAAACTCGACTCCGCCACTGGCTTTGAGAAACCCATCATCCCCACCTGAACCAACCGCACGCTTGACTTTTTTCGACGACTTGATCGGTTTGGGCTCTGGAGCGGATAGACCTCTGCGTCTGGGCAATTCACCTGTCTGCCAAAAAACAAAGAAACACATTATAACACTTATTAACCCCAGCACCCCCGTTATTTTCCAATTTTCCCACAATTTCATGCTGCTCCCAGGCTCGTTTTACTTTTACTCTAAGCTACGTAATAAGAATATAAAGTTATAAGTATAAAAGTATGTGATTAACGTACAAAACTATTAAGATTCCTTTAACCTATCAATTACTTCAGACTAGAGCCCTAGCCTATTTAGGAGCCTAAAATGAATTGACTGACGTGTGACGCTCCTCTTCTTTCTTCGCCTCAACTCAGGTTAGACTACTGAGGAGGACCGTGGCCAGGGGGAGAGGATTATTCTGCCTCTATATTCCCCCTGGGTTAGTTGGGGTGGAGCTTAGCTCCAGCAAGCTCTCGTCCGCGACTGCACACTGAGACCAATGGAACCAGGTCTCCCCTTTCCCCTTCAGACGGACAGCACTGGTGGTTCGGGCAGTTACTTCGAAGGGTCCGGTCCACCTCGGGTCTCTCCACTTTCGCTTAATGACCTTCAGCCACACCGCCTTGGCATCGGGGATGGACCTGTCCTCCGCTTTCACCCCTTCTCCAACCTGTTGTGTGAAACTAGACACAAGAGCTTTTAATTCTTTCCAACATTCAATATGTTTTCTGTTACTTTTTATACTTTCTTCCGCCGGAACTGTTGTCCAAGGACCTGGAAACTGTCGTCCTGTCAACAGCTCATATGGTGTGAAACCTGTGGATTGATTAACACAACATCTTATTATCATCAATGCAATTGGCAGGGCTGCTACCCAATTTAGCCCCGTGTGAGCAGAAATTTTAGCAATTTTATTCTTCAGGTTTAGATTCATTCTTTCCACCTTTCCCTGCGACTGTGTCAGGGTTCCTGGGTCGGTGACCCAGTGTTTTCAGTTTTGTTCATGTTCAGTTTATTTTGCCACTTCCATGTTCTCACTTCCTGCTTTTCCTGTGTCAGCTCGTCTCGTGTCATTAGCCAGATTATGTTCAGCTGTGTACTCACCGGCCTCTCATTATCATCCTCATCAGTCTGTGTATTTAAGCCCTCTGTTTCCACTCATTCACTGTCGTGTCATTGATGTACGTCTGATGTTACGTTGTCCTTCCCGTGTGTTCCCTCAGTTCAGTCAGCCGTTCAGTTGTCTAGCCAGTCAGTGTCCGTTCACCCACTCCCTATAATAAACCTTCACCTACCCGCCAGTCCTGCGTTTGGGTTCCTTCTTCCTCGCCTCCACACAACGCCTGACAGACTGGGGGTGATATACATTGCCAAATCTATGTTGCAACCCCAGCTTCTGTTCTACCTCTGCCAAATCTTTGTTTTTGAAATGAGTCCCATTGTCTGACCTAATCCGCTTAGGGAAACCATGGCGGGGGATGTAATGATTGATTAAACACTTAATCACACTTTTAGCATCCTCCCTCTTGGTTGGCCATGCCTCAGGCCAGCCCGTCAAAGCATCTACACTTACTAGTAGATATCGAACTCCTCCTGGCCCAGGATCAATCATGTCAGTGAAGTCAATGACAATCTCTTCACCTGGTCTTTCTGGAATGGGGAACTTACCTGCCTCTGGTTTAATCACTGGCTTCGGATTGTGCCTCCCACAGATCAGACACGTCCTGGCCTTCTCCTTGATCATATCCTTCAAAAAGGGATGCCACCAATGGCACAGATGTCTCCCCATCTGGGCGACACCTACATGTCCAAGGCCGTGCGCTTCGGCAATCTTCTGTTTTGCCAAGTTGGCTGTCAACACTGGTCGACCGTCAGGTCCTCGCCAGAGACCTCCTTCTTCCCAGGCTCCTCGACTCTTCCAGATCCCCTTCTCTTCTGGGGCGGCCTCCCCTTGGGCCTTCCTGGCTTCCTCTAGCATGTTAACTCCTAATTCTTCCTCCACCGTTATTTGTACCATCTGTCGTGATGCTTTATAACCCGCTGCCTCTTTTGCAGCTCGATCGGCTTCCTGATTTCCTCTGGCCATCAGGCCGGTCCCTGAGGAGTGGCCTTTGCATTTTATGATGCTCACCTCCTCTGGATCTCCCAAGGCCTGCTCAAGTTCCTCCATTTCTTTTTTGTGGCAGATTGGTGCATTCTCTGCTGTCCTGAATCCTGCTCTTCTCCATTGGGCCAGCTCCACATGAGCTGCTCCAAAGGCATAAGCTGAGTCCGTGTAAATGTTGACTCTTTTTCCTTTTGCAAGTCTCAAAGCTCGACTTAGAGCAATTACTTCTGCTCTTTGGGCTGACTGCTGCCCTTCAAGTCTTCCAGCCTCCTTCACTTCAAATTCAGCCCCTTTCCTGCAAACTACCGCGTAGCCTGCTTTTAACCCTTCCTCATCTCTGTAGCAGCATCCATCCGTGAACCAATCTTCAGCTCCTGTCAGAGGTTCTGCTTTCAAGTCTTCTCTTATCTTCTCGTCAACTTCAGCTCTCTTTGCGCAGTCATGAGGTTCTCCTCCTGACCCCATTAAATCTGCCATGTTGATTCCTTCATGTGTGAAGGTCAAGTTAGGAGCATCTAAAACTTTACACACTCTCTGTTGTGTGAGAGGTGTCATGGTGAAGGCTTGTGAGTTAACATATGCCACCACACTGTGGGTGGTCAGCACCTTCAACGGATGGTCCCTCACTATATGTGCTGTCTTTTGTATAATTTTTGACACCCCAATGGCATGCTGAGTGCATCTCGGGTGCCTTGTCTCTAATGGATTCAGCCTGATGCTGACGTACATAAGTACATCTCTTCCTCCCCCTTTTTTCTGAAATAACACCCCATTAGCTATCCCGTGTGTTTCTGAAACATCAAGATAGAAGGGTTGTTCATAATTAGGGATAGCAAGATCAGCCGATCTTGACAAGTCCTGTTTCAATGCAATAAACGCCGACTCAGTGGCCGATGTCCATGGCAGTTCAGCCTTAAGATTTCTGACACCTGCCGTTTTTACCAAATCCCTCAACAGGGCTGTTTTGCCTGCATAATTTGGAATGAAGTGTCGGCTGTATCCTGTTAACCCCAAGAATGAGAGCAACTCCTTAACCGTACGCGGTTTCGGATGTGTCAAAATCTGATCACGATGAGTGTTTAGCAGACCCACTGATTTGTGAGCAATGACACGGCCCAGAAATGTTACTTCTGGTCGGACCAACTGCAACTTTCCTTTACTGACCTTGAAACCGCACTCAGCGAGTCTCTTCAGTATGGTAAGTGAAGCTGCCGTACATGCCGAAGCAGACGGAGCTGCAATGAGCAAATCATCAACATATTGCACCAGTGAACACCCCTCTGGGAGATGGCATGGCGATAAAGCTTCTTTCAACACTTGGTTGAAAATGCCCGGGGAGAGTGCAAACCCTTTTGGCAACCTTGTGTATCTGTACTGTTGCCCCCTATATGTGAATGAAAAAATGTCCCTCAGAGACTCATGCAATGGGAGACAGAAAAATGCATTCGCTAGATCAATACATGTAAACCACTTCTGTTCTGGTGTTAATGCCGTCAATGCTGTGTATGGATTTGGGACCGGCACCGTGTCAGTACGTAAAATGGCATTGATGGCTCTTAAGTCATGTGCCATTCTGTACTTTCCTGTTCCGTGCTTCTCTACTGGCAAAATAGGAGTGTTCCAGTAGGATTGAGAGGGCTCAAGCACCCCTACTTTCAATAGCCCCTCAATGGTTTCTGCAATTCCCTCCTCAGCTTCTCTCTTTTGCCTATACTGTGGTTTCCAAATTGGCGTTTCAGACTTCAGCTGGAATAAAACAGGCGAACACGTTGCCTGGCCCACATCCGTAGGCCCTGCTGACCACAAGGTGTCAGGAAGAGTCGCAAGTGCGGCAACTGCATCCGCATGGTCTATTCTTTCTCTCCCATGGATTCGTGAGATTTGTTCATGCTCCAACATCACTGTGTCCTCTGATTGGCAAGTGATACGATAAATTTTGCATTTTGGCGAGTACCACACGTCTGGAATCTGAGTAGCTTGCCAGCCAGGTTCCTCGAGGGCTCTCTTGACCATTGTTCCCAGCTCCTTCGCCTGATGACTCTCATGGACCGCCAATGTTATGTGGGGCACTGAATCAGGTCCCATTTTGAACCAAGGCCGTTGTTCGTCGGTTAATTTTACTGCTGCCGCGACGCCCTCCGGACCGACATAGATGTTTTGAGAACACACATTCCAAGTCTGGCCTTCAAGGTCAGACTGGAACAGGTCCCTGTAAATTTCATCATCATTTCTATCATAATAGAGGGTAACATGGAACGGATCCCTGGGGAGCGAGAAGACTGCCAAGGCCATAATCCAAGGTTTCCACAACTGATATTGTCTTAGTATGCCTTCTTCCACCAGACGACCCCAATAGATGTCGGCGGTCGTTTGTTCACAGTCTTTCAGCAAGTACTGGTTCTTTGAAAATGTCCCCAGGCACGGAAACTCTTTTCCTCCTGGAAGTGTAACTGTTAGTCCATCAGCTGAACACATGATAGTGGCCCCCAGTTTAATGAGCAGATCCCTGCCCATCAAGTTCACAGGCACATGGGGAGACACCACATAGCTGTGCTTCAATGTCTGTTTTCCCAGCACCGTCAGGGCTGGATTGGTTGTTGGCAGCGTCATTGGAACCCCAGAGAACCCCACAACACTGACCACATGATTGGAAAGTGTGGCACTGCTTGGTTTTTGTTTCAGTGTTGAATAGGTAGCCCCAGTGTCCACAAGGAAGGTCATTTCATCGCCTTCCACACTCATCGACAACATTGGATCTGCCACTCCCATGTTATCTTGTCTCTGTGGGTCCCGTCAGTACAGCTCCTCCTCTCCGCCCCAGTAGCCCAGGGGATACTGAGCCACTGGCGCCATGCCTGGGTTTGGAGCTTGATGTCCCCTTGTCTGGACCACTCTGCCTCGAAAAGCTCCCTGTGCCTGGGGTGATGATGGATAACCAAGTTCTAGCTGTCGTGGTGTAGGACAATCACGAACCCAATGTCCTCGTCCTCCACACCTTCGGCATCGTGGCTCAAGAGTTGGGAGTTTGCCTTGTAATCGGAAGGTTGCCGGTTCGAGCCCCGGCTTGGACAGTCTCGGTCGTTGTGTCCTTGGGCAAGACACTTCACCCGTTGCCTACTGCTGGTGGTCAGAGGGCCCGGTGGCGCCAGTGTCCGGCAGCCTCGCCTCTGTCAGTGCGCCCCAGGGTGGCTGTGGCTACATTGTAGCTTGCCATCACCAGTGTGTGAATGTGTGTGTGAATGGGTGGATGACAGGTTGTGTAAAGCGCTTTGGGGTCCTTAGGGACTAGAAAAGCGCTATACAAATACAGGCCATTTACATTCGGGTCCAGCATAGGTCCCCCCAGACCATGGCCCCTTGGTCCGCCTCCCCTTTGGGATCCACCACGCCCCCTCAACGACCTAGTAGTCCCCCAATTCCCCGCGGGTCTTCCTTGCCTTGGGAATCCATTGACGGGCCATCGGTCATCAGAGTACAGAACCGGATCCAAATCTGGCCAATCAGGCCCTGGATCGCCCCGTGGCTGCGCCACCAGCATCTTCTTAGGTCCATCTTTGTTTTCCTTTTTCTTTTCGTTTATTTTTTTCTCTCGCCTCTGCCAATTTCAATTTCACTAACTGCCCTTGCGCCTCCACCAGCTCCTGTTTTTTCTTGTTTACCTCGTCTTTCTCCAGCTCAAGTCCAGCTCATTTTGCTGAATCCGCCACCGCAAAGTCAGGATTCTTTGTAAATCTGTTCTTACTCGTTCTGGGAGACCTGCTAACACTGCAGATCGGAACCACGCCCTGGGTTCACCATTCTGCCCAGGATGTTCTCCAGTTTGAAGAATCCACTGTTCTTTTGCATGCTCCATAAACTCTCTAGGGGAATGTTCTGGGCTCCAAACAATCCTAGGTGTAGTGCCAATGTTATGGGTCGGATACTTCTCACGCACTGCGTCAGGGAGAGCATTTCGCACCCTTGCGTAGGGGAGATCGTTTGGTTGGCATACAGTTCTTGCTATCTCTTCCACATCGGCGAGGCCTCCTCCTCTGAAGGTCCTCCCACCGATAGCTCGGAAATCCCCCAGGCAACGTGGCCTTGCCACCGTTCTTTCTCAGGATTGTCAACCGTTGACCTCTGATTGGTTTTATGGGTCGCCTTTGATGGCGCCCTCTGATACTGCCGTGAAGGTGAATCCTCCTCTGAATTCCAGACCTCCTGGGATGAATTTTCCTGGCTGGGCTGTTGCGATGTCACCTGACCTGTACTTGTAGAAGCCACAGGTTGAGCTTCTTCTGTAGCTCTATCTGGGCTAAAAAGAGAGGGAGGGATCAAGATCAACCCCCGTGTAGTGATTCCTTGTGATGTCCCAGCAACTGGGTGGGGCTGACTTACCTCTGATGCAGCTGCCACTGATTGAGGCTGCATCGCTTTCTGTGTGGATGCCCCTGATTGAGACTGCACTACTCCTGTGTCTGCCTCCACCGTGGCCGGAGCAGATGTCGATGGTATAGGATTCTCCTGTAAATTGACAATTCCACCTGTCACTATTCCTGTTTTTCCTTCCGGCCCCCACATGTTGCCACCCTCCAAAGTCACCACTGGACAAATATAAGGAGGGGGGTGGGGCACTCAGGAATTCCTTCAGGCTGGGATATAGCTTTCCCCCAGCCTCAGCTTCCTTTTTTAAGGCTGGCTTGATGTCGTTCACTTCCTCTTGCATCCAGTGAGAAACACCTTGGGAGACAATCATAAGCTTGCAATACTTATTTTGTTTTTCCATCATAAGTTTCTTTTCAGCCTTCAATTTTCTCCCCTGAAAACGTCCTAAGGGTTCCTCTTCAAGCTCCTTAATCCTCTTCTCACATTTCTCACCTTCAAGTTGGAAGATGGAATGCAGAGGGATTCTGTCCTCCAACGTCTTCTGTTGATTTTCACATAATTCCTTCACTTCTTTTTCCAAATCTTGACACTGACGAGCAATCTCCTTTGAAGTCCCTTCAGCAGTCATTTTCACTGCTTTCTTCAATTGCTGTATTTGCTCCTTCAGTGGCTTGTATCTCTTTCCCCCACCAGGGGTCGCCTTTTCCTCTTCAGCCATTTTGCTTTTTGACCTCACTTACCTTACCAAAATGGCCGGTCTTAGGCTCCTCCCTTTGGGGTTGCCTCGCTGTATTTCCCTTTCGGCAGTCAGAATCTCACAAGCTGGTCAAGTCGAACTTACGCTAGGCTCCAGCCTGAGAGAGAGAGAGACTGCCCACAGACACACATACACACACACACACACACACACACACACACACACACACACACTCTCTAATCCTCCTTTCAAGAGAAAAGCTTCACAAACGTCTAATACAACAGTTTTAAGCACACAAAGCCAACGAAAATTCACTCTCACATTCAATTCCCTAACAACTACAAAGTTTTCACACATGAAAATAATCCAGACAATCTACTATGCACACCGTTTCCCCTCCTTATAATGAGAGACTCAACCAACCTTTAAAAGACTTTATATACACAACATCAAATAAAGCACAGATCTCTGCCTTTTCCAGGTAGAGAAGGAAATACGACCCAACTAGAAAATCTCCCAGCAATCACGCAAAGTTCTCAAATTTTGTCAATATATTTATCACCACACTCCTACCTTACGGGAGTTTTACACAAGAGATCATTACTCATGAAATTCCATTAAACCATACTCACATTAGGAAATCACAAACACACGACTACAAGGTTTAGTTTATTTAATATACTGAAATCTTTTAACCACACTTCTGAAACCTACTTTCACCTAACCAAAAAGAAGCTCAGAAGCACAGAAATGGAGAAATAGGGAGATGAAACCAAGGCCGCAGCTATACACACACACACACACACACACACACACACCCCGCTCGTACTCGCGCGCGTGCCCGCTACCGCACAGCACCACACAGCCCCTCCTTATCCGAAGAAGAAATACACACACACACTCACTGTCCTCTTCTCTAACAGCGAGAGAAGAGAAAGGCGTTTTCGTTTTTTCCCACTCTGGATCCACACAGAGGAAATTCAACAACAAAGGACAGTTTATACAGTTTACACTTTTAAATTCACACACACGGGTAATTTATATTCTATATACACACGGGCCCGCATAGACATAAGAAAACACTATATGCCAGAACAGCTTATCTTTATTCCTCTATTTCTATATCTTTCTATTCCTAACTTTTAGACCAATTTAAAAGCTCTTCCAGCCCAGGCCGCGCCTTTCTGATCAATTAAACGCTCCGAGAACGCCCTCTCAGACAAGCGGTCAGATTCCTAAGCTCTAATTAATTTATACCTGCTCCTCGTCAAAAAAAAAAACAAAACCCAGGAGCTCCACCTGCCACGTAACCTATCACAGATCACGCTTTTGGCTTTACTTAAAGTTGACAGGTCCTTGACGTTAACAGGGGCAGGCGGGTCTGACTCTGTCGATCAAAAAATGCAGTATAAAGACAATTCACTCGTAGAATCGCCGGCCTGTTACCTGAGGGTCCCAAGTCCTCAACGGAAGGCCACCTCCGGGCTAAAACCTAACCACGCGTCCGCGATCAGGGGTCAGTGCCACCTGCTGAACGAAAACTGCATTCCTAAGGGCTGCGCCCTCGTTCTAAACAACTTTACTCAATATATTATAAGCATCACTGCGAGGTCTCCGCCTCCAGTTTAATTACCTGACGCCCGAAACCGCGTTTCTGCTGATCAATAAAAACCAAATTCCCTACACTACCGAGCGACTGGCTGGCATCCAGTCAACCCACCTCTTCTTTAAACACTTTAAACCGTATTGTCTTAAACACATATAACCTCTTAGCTCAAAATTCACCCCCAAAATAAACAGCAATAAATTTAGTCAGACCAATATGCCCTATTTTAAAACTAATTACTCAAGATCACTATGGACCAACGCCAGAAGCCTATACTGAGTGAATATTGTTTAATCAAATTTAGTTTTAACTTCCAATATAGCGCCTTTGGATAAACATCAACAGGTGGCACTACTCACCTTTCTTATTCCGCCTGGCGTCACTCAGATAAGCTGCTGGCCTTCGCCCCTTTGTCACCTCCACGACGAGCCGCGGGCTCCACTCCTCCCCACCGAGGTTTCGGCACCAAAAATTGTTAAGGTTCGTTCGATTTAGGTAAGAGAAGAAAGCAGGCTCAGTCCGAGGTAGGTGTCAAAAATAGTGATCTTTATTACACACTTTGCGCAGTCAGTGTGGGAAAGACAATTTGCAATACAGTCCTTCGTCGAATGGACCGTCCCGTATCCTTATATTGCCATGATGACATCACAGTTAGATCTTTACTGGAAATGATAACAATTGCCCTCCTCTCAAAAAGGTCTCCTTATATGGACATCAACTGCTACTTTTAGAGAAAAACAAGTGTGTATTATATTGTGCATTTTGTGAAAGTGTATCTATCAGAAAAACTGTCCTCAGACGACCCTCCTATTATTACTCAGTGTGTGTGTGTAAACGTGCGTGTCTTGTGTGCATGTTGTTACAGGCCGGCGTACGTGCAGAACTGAACGCAGACAGGCCTGGGTCCAACAGGACTGGTGGGTCTGAGCGGTGTGACTGCACTGAGGTGCAACAACTTAAGCAGATAACAAGAATAATACAGAACCTCAATAGACAGTCAGTGTGCATTAATATTTGCTCAGAGTAACATAGATGTGATTCAAAGATTATTCTGTCAACTGATTCAACAATGGTAAATGATTAATCAATGATAACTGATTATAAGAATACAAAATAAAATATCTCCTGGGCACAACAGTGAAGGGGCCTCTCTAACGTGCATGGGCAAATTATTCCATAATTTAGGAGCCACAATAGAGAAGGCCCCGCCCCCTCTGAGCTTCCTCCTGGATCTCGGTACCTCCAGGAGATGCTGGTCAGCTGACCTGAGAGACCGACAGGGTATGTGGGGATGAAGAAGCTCAGAGAGGTAAGGCGGGGCAAGACTGTGAAGGCATTTAAAAACAAACATAAGAATTTTAAAATTAACTCTAAAAAACACAGGTAGCCAGTGCAGAGAGGCTAGCACGGGGGTTATATGCTCTCTTTTTTGAGTTCCTGTTAGGAGTCGTGCAGCCGCATTTTGAACCAGCTGCAGACTTGAGAGCAATGACTGACTGACCCCCACATAAAGTGAGTTACAGTAGTCCAGGCGGGAAGAAATAAAAGCATGGATCACTGTTTCAAGGTGCTGCCTCGAAAGAAAAGATTTTACTCTTGCCAGTCGCCTTAAATGATAAAAACTGGACTTCACCACTGCTCTGATTTGGTTGTCCAATTTAAAATCACTGTCCAACTTAAAACCAAGGTCAGTAACAACAGATTTAAAATAGAATTCCAGGGATCCTAAAACAACAGAGGAGGACTCACAGGGACCACTGGGTCCAAACACCAACATTTCGGTTTTCTTTTCATTAAAATTTTAAACGTTTAGAGCCAACCAAGCTTTAATGTCATCTAGACATGTCAAGAGAGGTTTTATGGAGATGCCATCCTTGTGTTTTAGTGGCAAATAAATTTGGCAGTCATCGGCATAACAATGAAATGAGATCCCATCCCTTCTAAGGATAGAACCCAGAGGCAATAGATACAGTGAAAAGAGCAGTGGCCCTAAAATTGAGCCCTGCGGGACGCCGCATGACAGAGGTGCAGAAGACGATTCGTAACCGAGAAGGCTGACAGAGAAAGTTCTGTCTGACAAATAAGACCTAAACCAATTAAGTGCAGTGCCACCAATACCCACAACATCATATAATCGAGAAATTAGAATATTGTGGTCTATGGTGTCAAAGGCAGCAGTTAGGTCAAGCAAAACAAGAACAACATGGTTACCAGAATCACATACCAGAAGGATGTCATTAAATGGAGATTCTGTGCTGTGAAGGGCTTTAAAACCTGATTGAAAAACCTCAAAGATTCCATTTTCATCTAGAAAATCTTTCAGTTGACTAAAAACAATTTTCTCTAAAACCTTGGAGACTAAAGGCAGCTTGGAAATAGGCCTATAGTTCGCTAAAACTGTGTGATCAAGGCCAGGTTTCGTAAGCAGTGGCTGTACTACTGCATGTTTGAAATTTGCAGGAACCATACCAGAAGACAGACTGCTGTTAATAATGTCAAGGACATACTGTTGTATACTAGGAAAAATTTCTTTAAAGAATTGTGGAGGGACAGGATCCCGTGGGGAACCTGTGGGCTTAATATGGTGAACCACATCCTCTAAAGTGGAGAGCGTCACAAGCTCAAACTGAGTGAAAACAGCAGCGCAAGGGACAGAGACAGAGGGGTCAGAGTCAGGAGCTGTGATAAGAGCCCTGGTGGTGACAACCTTTTCAATAAAAAAGTTCAGAAAATCATTGCAAATCTCAGAAGAAACTTCCAAACACATATTCAATGGCGTATTAAGAACAGTGTCAATGGTCCTAAATAACACACGTGGGTTATGACAGCTGGAAGAAATAATATTTGCAAAATATTCCCTTTTTTTTTTTTTCTTTTTTTTGGCCTGTCCCGTTTGGCTTTTTTGCCATCACAATTATTGTCTAAAGGCAAAGAAAGATGCCCAACGGATTTACTTTACCAAATTGACCATCCCAGCCTTGCCATAATGGTCCATTTGATTCACCTTTTATTGTTTATTTTATTTTCACTTGCTGAATACGGGACAGACTTGACTGGGGAAAAGAAGGGGAGAAAGAAAGAGAAAGAGCTGAGAAGAGGGACAGGGGAGAAGGGCAAAAAAACCAAAAACCAACAGAATGGGCAGAAAAAGAAAAAAAAATGCATCTGTCGATCACCTGGATCACCTGTTGAGAAAGAAAAAAGAAAACAAGCAGAAGAGAACAAGAGTAATAGAATAAACAACATCACAATGATATATGGGAATATGACAGTAAATACTAAATATTAAACATTATTGTGCAGCACATAAGATCAACAGAACACAGTGTGCTTTGAGGTAGGAGCCAAAAAGGGTGTAGTTTGTGGGTGTGATCACCCGTGTGTACACCTGTGAGCATGGACGCGCTTGTTTTTTTTTTTTTAAAGGTTCCTTCATGTAATGATCTGCTAGAGGGTGTGTGCACAGCCCCGTCCTCCAGGGTATGAAGCAGGTATGGAGGAGATCAAAACTCCAGACAACCAGAGGCCCCCAGAACACAAGAGACCAAGAAAGACCAACAGAGGGGCAGCCGCACCACTGTCCCAGAAAGAGCTGAGGAGAGTACCAGATGACGGTTCACTCAGCAGCCGCGGAGCAGAAGCCAGGGGGAGTTGCAGTGACGCGCCCGTGAGCTCCGCCGGCAGCCAGCCGTGCCTGAGTGACCGAGCCCCAGGCTGAGAGGCCGGGGGCACCCCACCTCCGAAGTGGCCCGAGCGAGCCCCAGGCTCCAGGCCCCGATAAGCGGCCGCCAAGGAGTGAGCCGGTGTGTACCTGGACGCCCATCCCCGGACACAAAGAACCACCAACGCAGTCCGCCACTGGCAGGGGAAGTGGTGGTAGGGGGAGATAGGCCTCCAAACCTTGGAGGGCCTAAGATGTCCCCAGAGAGGTGGCGCCTGACACCCAACCTGACATATAGACACAGAAATACAGGCACACACATATACAAACATCCATTCCCACCCTCATTCTGTCATATGCACTTACTCCACACTCAACCAACATGGAGACAGACATAAAGAGACGCTGTACACACGATCACACTCCCCAAGCGTACTCTACAAACCGGGTCTAGGTACCCTTGCCCCTGGAGGGAACTGCACCCAGACCCAGGTGGTGTTACCCTTTTCCCTGCGGTGGGGGGAGGCAGACCGCCCCGACTCCGCAGCAGCAGGGAGGCCCCACACTCCAGACCGCAGCCAGACGGCCAATTCCTCCTCCTAGCCCCCCTGCTCCAGCAGGTCGCAGAGAATGGGGGTGAGAAAAGACTC
Source organism: Mchenga conophoros (assembly GCF_057382185.1). Taxonomy (NCBI): domain Eukaryota; kingdom Metazoa; phylum Chordata; class Actinopteri; order Cichliformes; family Cichlidae; genus Mchenga; species Mchenga conophoros. The sequence goes on from NC_140528.1 coordinate 14,845,631, forward strand.
CAAACCTCCCTCCACCCGCTCATTGTAGTGTTGATGCATGTGTGTTCTAAGCTGCATTTAAAACCCAGGAGGGTATGGAGCTACCTGCCAGAGAGCAGCAGGTAAGATAAGATAAGATAAGATAAGATAGAACTTTATTAATCCCTCGGGTGGGTTCCTCTGGGAAATTCGACTTCCAAAAAAAAGCACAGCAACAACCAAAGTTACAGTTACAGAATTGTTATATATATATGTATACACACACACACACACACACACACACACACACACACACACACACACACACACACACACACACACACACACGTACATATAAATACAGAGACAAATATAAATAAAATATACAAAGGGGATTGTTGGGGGAAAACTCTGTAAAAAACCCAGGAGAAATAAAGACACAATGAGACAAAGTTACTTTCTTTATCAAACGTGTACACGGGTGAGCTGCTAAGAACAACTCACCCCATGCACAGTGGCTTGGTAATTTTTATAGGAAAGACAGTGAGAACAGGATAAGAAAATACAAAACAAATAAAATAAACAACTCCATATGTGGCGCTAGTCTCGTCAGCAGAGAGCTGGGAGAAGGCTGTGAGAGATAAAACAATCTAAAACAATATGTCCCAAAACAGTATGTCTTTGCTGAGAAAGTCTAAAAAGATAATTCTAAACTAATCTAACCATAGACAAAAGGGCATGCTTGCACATTTAAAAGAAGGTAAAGAAACATAGAATCATTTTTCCTGTAACATTCCCTCCTGTTTTAACTTATTTTAAATGTATACAACAATTGTCTGTGAAGGTTATTTATTAAGTATCTTAAGCAATTTTTAAATTTTCAAAATGTCAGCATAGCAGAAATGGAAGTCATTTGGTCTAAAGAATAAAACAAAAGAAAATAATACAAAGAAAAACATAGTAAATGAAATAACAAGTGGAATAAACAAGAAAAAATAATAAAACTAAAACTACAAAAAATAAAGGATAAAAACCTTATATTTTAAAACGAAAACTTACAAAAAATAAAAGGGTGAAAAGTAAAATGAAAACTTTATATTTAAAAATGATGAAAACCTAATATGTAAAATGAAAACTTCAAAAAATACAAGGATGAAACCTTATACTTAAAATGATGCAAACCTTAAATTGAAAACTTTATATTTAAAATGAAAACTTCAAAAAATAAAAGGATGAGAACTTCAAAAAATAAAAGCATGAAAACGTTATATTTAAAATGAAAAACTTATGTTTAAAACTCAAGACTTCAAAAAAAATAAAAGCATGAAAACTTGCATAACCTACTAATGTTTTAATCAGTGCATGATCACTTGAAAAAGGCAGAAATCATTTTTAATCACCACGTCATTCATTAGCAGTTATTACAAGTTCTCCTCTAACAGAATTGCAACGGGATGCTGTTCTTCTTGAGGCACGGCAACATAAGCAGTCATTGTAGTTGTTATCATCTTTGAAATCATTACTCTTAGACATGGCGGTGTAGCTGCTCCAGATGTGTGGTCAGTGACATATTTTTGCAGAATGGACAAATTCTGCAAAGCTTCATAAATGTCTCCTCCAGCTTTGTATCCATCAGGGATAAAAGTGCAATATGTCTCCCCGATCAGCTTGCAAACTCCTCCTTGTGATGCTGTTAGCAGGTCTAGAGTCAGTCTGTTCTGCAGCACCATCGTTCTGATGGCCTGCTGTTCTCCTGCTAAGGCGGTTCCCAGGGTCTTAGTCAAGTTGATGTGTCGTAGCAGAGCATATCGGTTGATTTCCACATGGTCCCGCACCTCGGCAACTCCAGTGCCGGGGATCAAGCTCTGTAAGAATTTCACTCCTCCTCCCCAGATGCGAAACTCTCCCGGCACTCCAGTGTCCACAGTAATGCCGAAAGAATTGGGTGAGGTGAAGTCCACTTCACGTCTCTGTCGGCTGCTTGGGTGATGTGCAACACGTTGCATGAAGAAAACGTGATCTGATAATTCCACCAGGGCGCACAGACCCCCCCAACCTTCAGGGAGTGACAGATAGGCCTTATTGCCACATAGGAAGTACCAGTCAGCCAAAACTCTGGTTCCTTTACTGCTGGGTGCCGTCCGTGCACATCCTGTCTGGTACTGAGTCTTTGTTTGTAGTGGCATTCGGTAGCTGTAGTTGGAGCGACAGTTGAGGCTCATCAGTGTCGCGTTACTGGCACAGGTTTCGTTGAGTGAACAGTCCATACACTTCCTCTCGTTCCTCGGTGGGCAGAAAGTGTATATGTATTTGCATAGCAGTCAGTTTTATTATTCCAGTAAGCTGTAGTGTTCATAAACTGCCACCAGAAATTAGTGGCATAGCCATGGGGAAACTTGGTGTACTTTCCTTTGTCATACAGTGTCTGCCTTTTCTTCATATAGCGTGACTTATTGTCCCTCACGGAAGCAAAGATGAGGAGCCCGGCCATGGTCAGGGCCGCTGCAGTTGTTAAGAGCCACCACCTCATGACGACGGGACACACCCTCCTGTCGCGAGTAGACCCCCCGGCCAGGAAAGCTGACCCCTCCACCGGGCGAGATCACAACAAGTGGGCAAGCCTGCCGTCAGCTGTGTTTAGATGGCTTCACTGATGGTCGTTCCGCTATTTTGCAAGCTCCAGTTTTTCCTTTGGAGCACTTTGATCAGAACCCAGTCACCGGGCTGTGATCTGCAAGACACTTGATAGACATCATTACATTCTTCGTCATTTACAATCATCTCTTTATTTTCCTACAACTTAGACATACATTTTGCTACTGAAATTGTATCTGCCTTTTTCACTGGGTAGATTTCTGGCCACTTTGAGAATACATCTATAACCACTAGGGTGTATTTTTACCCTTGGCATTCATTTAGCTCAATAAAGTCCATATGGATTGTGTGGTCTCAGGTTTCCCTGAGCATTACATTTTTGACACGTCATGCACGTTCTGACAAATTGTTTTGCTGAGGTTTCAAAATTTACAGTGTAGAATTTACAGTGTAGAAATGAGAGTTGACAATACTGGTCAGTCCCCCCGTTGACAAATGCGTACAGCCATGAGTCACTAATGCCGCCATTTTGTGGAGGAATTTTGGCAACACTAGCTTGCCATAACACATCATTAAGTCGTTTGTCAGAACTGCACCGTGTTTTAGCCATTTTGCCTGCTCTGCTGTGCTTGCTGCTTTTGTTCATTTTTCAACACATCCAGTGGAATCTGATGTGTGTTCACTGCCATCAATGTGATGTTTGTCTTTTGTGCCGCCTATTTTGCTGCTCTGTCAGCAAAATTGTTGCCTGTAGTAATGAAAGAGTCAGTAGGCGTTGTAAGAGGTTGGCATGGTGAACTGGTTTTCCGGTTGGTGTAATCATTCCTCTGGTTTTCCAGATTTTTTGCAAAATGATGCACAGCAGAGAAAACATACTGGCTGTCTATATAAATGGTTATTTGTTTATCTTTGTGTATTTCACATGCGCAACAATCTCGTGTGAAGTGACCTTCCTCTCCACGGTTCTAGCAGGCGTTGTCTCTATGTTATCTGCTGTGTCTGCGTGGCTGTCTGCGGCCTTGGTGTTTGTGACTTTGCTCGCCTCTCTGTTCCTGATAGCCACCTGCGAATTAGTGTTTTAGTCTGTTGTCAACAGTCAGCCTTATTTTTAAGTTACAGAATGCTTCTCCTTTTTTTTTTTTTTTTTTTTTGTTTGGGAGAATAGATGCAACTCTACATCTTCACTTAAGGCAGTTTTAGATAATTTCTAGTTCTTCAAACAATGCATGGATCTCACACATTTCAAACTTTCAAGTTACGGTTGTTTCCCATTTATACAAATATATATATATATATATTTAACTTTGCATTGCTCACAGCTCATAGCTCACAGCTCTAAACCTAGGCATTTTTCAATCATATGCCTAATCACTATGTGTCACTGTGATTCTCAAGTATGGTCACAAGTTCATTTAAATTCGTTTCCAAAACCAACAAAATAATCAAAGAAAAACAAAAACATAAACGTGTCAGGACACAAAAGAAAAAGAAAAATGCTGCCACCCGAACAAGGCAGAAGTCTACATATGTTGGCTTTTAATAGCATGCAGCTTGTAACATGGTAGACTAATGTGCCTGTGTTAATTCAGCTTTATATTATTGTGTGAAGTTGCACTGGGTTGGGAGTGGTTTTGTGGTTGTCACATTTTTGGTGAGCCAATGGCTGGAATGGGGTTGGACTAATTAGAGGCAGGTGTACTTGATTGCACTGATACACTGGTCTACATATAGCCCACACTACAAACACTGCTGTGTTGTTTTGTCTCTCTGTGCAGGCCAGGGCCTATTATATGCCACAGCCTAAAGGCAGCAGAGTTGCAGAGGCTTGAGTGACCACTGACTATATGCTTGCAGGGTGGTGGGTCTCCAAGGACAACTTCTAACCCTGTTAAAGGCAACATGTGGAGTGTAACTTGGCCGTGTGGCATAGCTGGCTCTGGCCTTGGGACTGTGTGTTTTTATACAATTCATAAGTGGGACACTGGACTGTTTTATCTTTTATCTCTTGATATATTTTTCGTCAATAAATTATCTTTTAGAATTTTATTGACTGTCATCTTTTTGCCCACGACTGAGACGGTTGGTCAGACCTAGAGTCTTTCTTTGGGTGTGTTACAGCAGCTTCTGCTCTAAAAGAAACAAAAAAGAAAAAGAAAAGAAAATGTGGAACATGCTCATCAGCTTAGCAGTGTCTACATATTTAATTCAGCTTCTCAATCCTGTAGTTGTAGCTGTTGTCTACAGGGTTTTGCTTATTGGTTGTTATTATAGGTGTGCTCTATATCTCAGCAATGTGTCATTCTAGGATGATAGGTTTCAAGCTGGTCAAGTGCCTCTATGCACTTCATTAGTTTAGTTATTCTCTGTATTGTCTTCATCTCACATGTCATTACACTGAGTTTCAGCAAACCTTAAGCTTGATGCAGACTACTGCTTAACAGTTATCCACCTCACATCATAACCGATTAAGGTGCCTCTTCATATTAATATTATGTCATTGTTAATATTATCCTTTGTCTTATATAACAGTAATAGCATATTATATTTTATCAGTGTGTACCACTATACTACTACTGAGCCAATTTGATAGTTAGGATCATCTTATTCAGCAAACAGATAATTTAGAAATCATCCAATCTGCGGTCACATTTGTTCTCTCTGTTGCATGGCGGACCAGGCAGTTCTATTATAATATATTATTTATATTTTATTTTGTATCCATCAAGGGCTTCAGATGACCTGCAGAATCATCCTTTTCCCAGGGTGGAGACAGTTACCTTTTCACACACTGTCCTTGGCTGAACAATGACACAGCCTTAATATACCTTATTTATTTTATTAAAATATTTTCGTGTGAATTATTTGCTTTATATTCATTTTATACATTGTGGGCATGGTCATCATGCCAACTGTGTTTCATTGTTAATATCACTTTACAGGTTGTTATCCTTGCTATTATTAATTTCAAATACTCTAAAGATAATTTCTACTGTAATTTTCCCTTTGTTCATCTTTATTTCGTACTTTTTATATTTATATCTACTCAGTGGGGTCTGTTTTCAACCCTTTTAAACTACTACAAAACTACTGTGATCTCTAGTTTTCACTTAATAAAGGATTATTATGTTCTTCCTGATATGGGTGTTGCTGCAGATGCGGCTGCAGGAGTGAGTGATGGTTTACTAAAAAGATTGTGGGAACTGCACAGTGTCTCGTCTTCTGGTTTTACTAAACTGGCAGTTGAGTTCTGTTCTTCTGACTGTTTATATTTTGTTTTCTTAAATCTCTCAGTTTACAGACACTGTTTTTGTCCGGCGTCTGGACTTTTCTTTTCTCACCACTGCTCGTCAGCAGGAGTGAGTTTTAATTTCACTTGCTTGATTACCCATCTTATTTATGTATTTACTTATTTTTGTTTAAGTAATATATACACAATACAGCTGCTATCACCTTCGCTGGTATTAGAGACGAGAGTGGTTGCTCACACGCCCTTCTACTTTCGGACTATTTCCAAAAGCGGTGTGAACTTTACGAGACGGAACTCGACCGTTCTCTCAACTCACCAGCACGTCAGTGAATAGCAGTAAAAGAAAAACACAGTAGGAGCAGCTCAGTCTCTTATTGGACCGTGAAAATTCAGCTTGCTCCGTTAATTAAAACAATACACACACATACATTCACACTTATTCGCGCGATCGGAACCCTTATCATAAGGGGAGCTGCCAGTCTTTCTGTAGACGAGCTACTTATTCCCTTGACCCAGCTGGGGGAGCTACCCAGAGCTCCAAACCTAACCCACAAGAGTGGGGAGCTTCCAGTCGACGAGCTCCAAGCTACCAGCCGACGAGCTACTTTAAACCCACAGAAGTGGGGAGCTTCCAGTCGCGACGAGCTACTTTCGCTATTTTAAATTCCCTGAATTTAAAATACGATTTTACGCAAGATTGTGTCAGTGTGTCTGTATCTACCTGGTCAGTGTCGCCGGGTCTGGTCCACCTCGATCGGGCCCCACCACCGTGGGTCGCTTTCTAAGAACGTTGGCCAAGACTCGAATTTAACGCCCTTGGTCTTTGACCACACACCTAGTGTGTGGGCTGTCGACAGACGAGCAACGTGGACTGGTCACGGAGATGGGACACGATGGAGGCGCTCCGGCTCCGAAGGACCAAGAAATGTTGGGGGAAAACTCTGTAAAAAACCCAGGAGAAATAAAGACACAATGAGACAAAGTTACTTTCTTTATCAAACGTGTACACGGGTGAGCTGCTAAGAACAACTCACCCCATGCACAGTGGCTTGGTAATTTTTATAGGAAAGACAGTGAGAACAGGATAAGAAAATACAAAACAAATAAAATAAACAACTCCATATGTGGCGCTAGTCTCGTCAGCAGAGAGCTGGGAGAAGGCTGTGAGAGATAAAACAATCTAAAACAATATGTCCCAAAACAGTATGTCTTTGCTGAGAAAGTCTAAAAAGATAATTCTAAACTAATCTAACCATAGACAAAAGGGCATGCTTGCACATTTAAAAGAAGGTAAAGAAACATAGAATCATTTTTCCTGTAACAGGGATAAATAGAATAAATAGGAATAAAAAATAAAAATACAAGTGAATTGCACATTTCAAGTATTGAGTCTATTGCACTGTTGACTATTTACAAAAAGTATTGCACAAGGTATTGTACAGTGAGGTGACGAGGCACTACAGCTTAGTTGTTCCCCCCTCCTTTGTCCTCCTTTCTCCTCCCTCTCCCCTCCAGAGAGGAGTTAAACAGTCTGATGGCGTGTGGGACAAAGGAGTTTTTAAGTCTGTTAGTTCTTGTCTTTGGGAGGAGCAACCTGTCACTGAACAGACTCTTCTGGTTGTTTATGGCCGTGTGCAGAGGATGCCCAGCATTGTCCATAATGTCCAGCAGTTTCTTTAATGTCCTTTTCTCTGCCACTGTCACCAGAGCATGGTCCCATGGTCCCATGGTAAGCGCATGGTCCCTCCTGCTAGCCCTCAATGTCTACGTGTATTTAACATTGAGAGGTGGGCAACGACGCCAGGGGTGGGGTGTACACCCTGATGGTAATTTGGAGTCCGTGTATCGTGCCCACCCCCAAGATCCTATATGTATGTGTAATGAGAGTGTGAGTAATGTGAATGTCTAAGTTGTGGGATAAAATTGAGGCAGAGATAGCCAGAAGGGGACGGGGGGGACGGGGGGGGGGGGGGTGGCCTCCTCTGCACCCTGGTGACCTACCCCTACTCCAAGGTCCTGCATGTGTGGGTGGTTGTGGTGGAGCGGGAAGAGGGAGGCAGCTGGAGATGGGGAGGGAAGGAAGGGACGGGCAAGTGACCCCTCCCTGGGTCCAGCTCCCCCGCTGACCCCAGTAGGCACCCCCATACTCCGCAACCCGCCAGGGAAAGGGGGCCCAGGCCCATCCAGACCGGGGCCCAGCGCAGCAGCGCCTCCCGGCCCCACAGAGCCCGGGACAGTCCACCCAACCCCACCACAGAGAAAACTGCACCCACCCCACTATCCACTCTTCTTCCAGACTACATAAGACAATAAACACCCAGGCTGAGATCTTCCTCCACCTTTCCTGTATCTCCCCCTCCTGCAGAGAGAGCCCCTGAGGAGAGAAAAACTCCTGCAAGATGTGACAATCTTCCCCACCAGTTAAAGAGCCCCCCAGGTGGCTCGATGCACCGGCGGCACCCTGCTCCAGGGCTGGGCCCCCATGCACCCACCCGCCCACAACCCCGGCAACACACCAACCAGGACCCAAGCCCCCGAGGCCCGGCCCGGGCCCCAGCCCAGAGACGGAGAGCCCCCAGAACCTGACGCCCATCCCGGACCCACCCAGGGGCAGCCAGGCTACCAGGTCAGTAACCCACGTCCATCAGCACAGACCCTCCCCTAGCCCCGCTGCACGCAGCCGTGAAGAAACAGTCACCTGAGAGCCAACAGAGCCCCCAACCGGACATGACCGCTACCCCGGGTTGAGCCCCCCAAGGAAGATGCCTCCGGGGAACCCCCCGACGCCCTAAGCCTGTCCCTACCCCCACACCAATCACAACAGTGAAGGCGGGACCAAACTATGACCCCTCACCCCCACTAGGTGATGGAGCTGATCAAAGGAGCCCAGAGCAATTGATCTGATGTGGTGGCAGAGGCTGTATCAAGACTAATGTAATCTAATAGATAATTTCTATATTGGTTAGAATTAAGATTATTTTTATTTTTCCAGTTCATGAGGACAGTTTTCTTGGCTATGCATAGGGCAGTGAAAACCATATGGGCGATATTCTTTTCTGAAGTGACATTATCTAAGCTGCCCAACAAACACACTAAGGGGGAGGTTGGAATGTTACATTTCAGACACTTCGATAAGTCTTCACATATCTCGCGCCAAAACTTCTGAACTGGTGGACAGAACCAAAGAGCGTGGATATAATTGTCCGGTGAATTGGTTTGGCAGTGTGAGCAGTTGTTGGTAGACGTAAAGCCCATCTTGAACATCCGATGACCTGTATAGTGCACTCTATGTAATATTTTGTATTGAATTAATTGAAGACTGGGATTTCTAATTAGATGAAAGGTTTTTAAGCAAATCTGAGACCAGAAGTTTAGGTCTAAGTTAACTGATAAATCCGCTTCCCATTTTGCAATAGGAAGTGATATTGATTCATGTGTTTTAGAAAGCATTCTGTATATTTTGGATAGTAATTTGGGGGTTTTAAGAGTAAGAAATTGAACCACACTTGGTGGTGTTTGTAGTTCAACTTGACCCGGTTTAAATTTCTTTTTTACTATGGATTTAATTTGTTGATATTCTAAAAATCTTTTCTTGTTGATCCCATATTGTGTAACTAGTCCGTCAAATGAAATAAATTCTGTTCCTTCTAGTATATGTTCTAAATATTTGATTCCTTTACCACTCCAATCTGAAAAGTTTATCATATTATTGTTTTGTAATATGTCAGGGTTGTTCCAGATAGGTGTTCGTTTGCATGGGATTAATGAAGACGCCGTCAATTTTAGAAACTCCCACCATGCTGTCAGAGAAGAGCTGATGTTGATGCTTTTAAAGCATTCATGTCTTTGGATGTTTGAGCTGATAAATGGTAGGTCTGAGATTTCTAGATTATTGCAAAGTGCTTGTTCTACATCTAGCCAAGGTTCATCTAAGAGGGTATGTTTTAGCCATCCTGAGATAAACTGAAGCCTGTTGGCTAAGAAGTAGTGCTGAAAGTTAGGCAGTTCTAGTCCTCCTTTATCCTTGGTCTTTTGTAGTGTTTTTAAGCTTATACGTGGGGGTTTATTTTTCCAAAGGAATTTGGACATACATGAATCTAGAGATCTGAACCAATCTTGTGGCGGTTTAGTTGGGATCATTGAGAATAAATAATTTATTTTTGGTAAGACCTTCATTTTTATAGCGGCAACCCTTCCCATGAATGATATGGGTAGACATTTCCATCTTGCCAGATCATCTTCTACCTTCTTTAAAAGTGGGATATGGTTTAATTTAGTTAGATCTGCAAGCTTGGGAGAAACATTAATACCTAAATATTTTATATTTCCCGATTGCAGTGGTGTAGAAGAGGAATTATGGAGGGAGCAATTAATCGGTAGAACTGTAGATTTTGACCAGTTAATTGAGTAATCTGATATTCTTGCAAAAGAGTTTATCAATTCAATCACCCCAGAGATATTGGTTTGTGAATTTTGGAGAAAGAGTAACACATCATCCGCATAAAGGCTGATTTTATGTTCCACGTTCTTGCATTTTATGCCCTTAATTACTCAATTCTGTCTAATTGCTGCTGCTAGTGGTTCAATAAAAATTGCAAACAGTGAAGGGGAGAGTGGGCATCCCTGCCTGGTGCCCGTCAGGAGGCAGAAGCTGGAGGATGTCTGGTCATTTGTTCTGACACAAGCTGTTGGGGAATTGTATAATATTTTTAACCAGTTTATGAAAGAGGATCCAAAACCAAATTTGTGTAAAGTTGCAAATAGAAATTTCCAGTTAACTCTGTCAAATGCTTTTTCTGCGTCTAAAGAGGATATTATAGTTTCTAGGTTTTTACTGTATGAGTAGTCTATCAAATTAAGTAATCTACGTGTATTTGTTGATGAGTGCCTACCTTTTATGAAACCAGTTTGGTCAGGATGAATTAAGAGGGGGGTTATTTTCTCCAGTCTCTTTGAGAGAGCTTTGCAGATTATTTTAAGGTCTACATTTATAAGGGATATTGGACGATAGCTTGAGGGATATACAGGGTCTTTGCCTGGTTTTAGCAGGAGATTAATGTTTGCAGAATTCATATTTGATGGAAGTCTGCCCTTTTCTTTAATTTCCAACAACGTTCTGTAGAAAACTGGTGCTAGAATCGACCAGAATTCTTTGTAGAATTCTGCAGGAAAGCCGTCTGGACCTGGAGCCTTATTATTGGGCATACTTATCAGGGCTTCCTGGAGTTCACCTGGTGTCAGTGGTGAATCCAGTGCCATTGCTTGAGTGTCTAATAATTTTGGAAGAGTTATGTTGTCCAAAAACTGATCAATTTCTTTTTTAGATGGGTTTATTTGTGGTGAATACAACGTTTTATAGAAATCCCTGAAAATGTTGTTTATTTGTATCGGATCATATATTGTGTTCCCAGATAAATCTTGAACAGCACATAGTTGTTTTTTCTTTCTTTATTTTTAGCTGGTTTGCTAGAAATTGACCGGATTTATTACCATGTTCATAATTTTGTAGGCGTAGTCTTTGTACTAAGAATTTTGTTTTTTTTTATATCAATTATCTCATTTAATTCTAGTTTTGTTTTGCGTATTTTGTTCAATGTTTCCTGATCTTGGTGGGACGCGTAGGCTTCTTCTAGTGATTTGATGTTTTTTTCTAATTCCTGAATATTTTTGTTTTCTTTTTTCTTTTTATGTGATGAGAAAGAAATAATTTTACCTCTCATCACAGCTTTCCCTGCTTCCCATAGAACAGAAGCTGATGTTTCGGGAGTGTCATTATAGTCCAAATATGAAGTCCACTCTTTTTTAAAATATTTAATAAAGTCTTCATCTTTAAGTAGTGATATATTAAATCTCCAGTTTTTTCTTGGCGTAGTATTATTCTTGTGCATTAGTGTTAAAGATACAGGACCATGATCGCTGACAGCTATAGGATGAATCTCAGTGTCTGAAATGTCGTTCAGCAGTGAGCTGCTGACCAAAAAATAATCCAGACGAGAGTAGGAGTGATGGACATGTGAGAAAAAAGTATATTCCTTACTGGTGGGGTGAAGGGAGCGCCATGCATCGCAAAGACCAAAGTCGCTCATATACTGTTTGATTATATTTGTGGACTGCCAATTACGTTGAGTTCCCGCTGTATTGAGCCTATCCATGTCTTCATTTAGTCCAAGGTTGAGGTCGCTTCCAAGAACAAGTGTGCCATCTAAGTGTTCAGAGAGTGCACTGAAAAAACCGTGAAAGAATGAGGGATTTGGACCATATACACTTGCAATACATAGCTTTTTATCAAGTATAGATAGTTTAATGATTAAGAATCTGCCCTCTGGATCTATAACTGTATCGAGTACTGTGAAATTAATATTTTTATGTATTAAAGTTGCTACTCCCCTTTGTCTAGAATTATAACAAGCTGAGAACACATTAGGAAACTCAGGTGTTTTAAGTTCATTCGAACCTCTAAGAGGTCTGTGGGTCTCTTGTAAAAGGACAACATCTGCCTGTAGTTTTTTGAGTTGGTTAAATATTTTTAACCTCTTTACTCTGGAGCCAGCTCCATTTATATTCCATGTAATGAACCTCAGTGTACCCATAGATGTTTGTGTATAACTAGGGATGTATGCTGTGTGCGTCGCTTAGACAGGTGGAGAGAATACGTCACTTGTTCATAAATAAAGAGAAGGAGAGAGAGAAAAAATGTGTGGCGAGATGCTCCCTGAGTCTGACTTTGTGTATGCATATTTACTAATATGAGTAGGCTTGGCTTAAGTGCGTGTATCCTAAACGACTGTGTGCGCTGTCTGACTGAAGTAAATTGTGCTGCCGTTGAGCGCATGGTGCGTATGTGTTGAAATAAAGGATGTTTGCGGATGAGTGTCGAAGCAGGTGATCGAGGCAGTGAAAGGAATAAAGAAAGAAACCAAGGACAGGGGTGAGCAGCATAAAACCAAGAGGGGGAAAAGAGAGGAAAAAAAACGAGAAGAAAAAAAAAACAAAAACAAAACGTAAGCATTCCAATTAAATCACTGACGGAGAGTGACGGTGTTAATTCTGCTATGAAATCACACTTTAAGATGCGATTTGATACTGGTAAGTTAAACAGATGTTAATGCAAGTTAGTGTGAGTGGATAGGGAAAGGGTGCAGCTGATTCTTATCTGGTGTGAGGTTAATACAGCCACGGAGTGATGTTGGGGTCGCGGTGGAGCTGTCCGTCCACGTACAGCCGGTCCACAGCGATGACAGCGCGGGAGCCCTTCTGGATGAAGCGGCATCGGATTGGGAAGAGGACCCTGCGTCGTTCCAAGATCTCTTTGGGGAACTGGTCGTTCACGCTGAAGTCCGTTCCTTTTAATTCCCTGCCGCGGCTTTTCACATGTTGCTTTTGTTTGAAGTGGCCGAATTTGGCCACGATAGGACGTGGTCTCCCGGCCGTAGCCCGAATGGGGCCGAGGCGATGTACCCGATCGAAGACGATGTTCTTCACAGTGTCCTCCAGCAGCTTCAGGTGGGTTTTGATGAAGCTTTTTACCGTGGTCTCCGCGTCCTCTCCAGCGGCTTCTGGAATACCAGAAAATACCAGATTATCACGCATGCTACGAGCTTGTAGATCGATAACTGTTTCTTTTATTTTTTTATTTTCTCTATTGAGCTGGGTAACATTATCTGTGAGACATTTCACCGACTCCCTTAGCGTGGCATTTTCAGCAGCAAGCGTTTCCACCTGCTGCTGGCTGTACTCCAGGGATTCTCGCAAGCATTTAAATTCTCGGTGAAGAATCTCCACCAAGGACAGCCTTGCGTCGAAACTGGACAATCGCTTGTCGATTGACTCCAGTATGTCGGCAATATCTTTGCCGGCTGGCGATGTTGAGCCGGGGGAATCTGCCGGGCGTTGTCTTTTTGACGACGGCTTCTCACGTTTGGCCGGGGAAGCTGCACACTGGGTCTTCTTCATCACGAGATCCTGAAAGCACTGATCAATATAATCTTGGAGAGTCTCTAAACTCTCCTCGTTGTTCTCCAGGGTGTTGGAGATTATTTAGACAAATAGTGTTAGTTATAAGACAATTGATAAGTGTATTTGGTAATACTGAAGCTTAAATTAATTTGTTCAGATCTAAACTACCATTTGCTTTAATTTTCCGCCAAAATCTCGGGCGTCTGACGTCAGTTACAACATGAGTCGCTTACCTTGTCCGTCACTTCCGTCACTTACCTCTCCGCCCTCTTCCCATTTTTTGAGGTTGATCTGGGCTTTCAACGATCATTAAAAATGACTGAGCCGATTATTAGCCCCTCCCTCATTTATCCGCGACACCTTAAAGGCCGGTCCGTGAAAATATTGTCAGGCATAAACCGGTCCGTGGCGCAAAAAAGGTTGGAGACCGCTGATTAAGAGGACCCGAGGGAAGCTCGGAAAGCTAAGCAGAAGTTATTTGGAGAGGAGAGAGTGACTGCCTTTGGTTGAAAAGAGAGGTTAAAAAAACTTCAGTGGTGTTGCACACTATATTATATTATTTTTTAAAGTCATTGTTAACCCTTTAAAGCCGGTCAAAGCAGCACGCTCCGTTTTGCGTAACTATTTTTAAATCCCTGTAGAACCTGAACCGTGTAAGCTAGCGCAATAATTTGTTTTGCATATGAAACCGGAGGAGTTGTACTTACATCTTGTGCCATCAGCTTGTCCTCGGTCACGGTTTCCTTCCACATAAAGCTTTGCAAAAATTGCATAAAAAGCGCTTGCAGGAACAAAAACCTAATATTCCAGAAACACGCTTTGCCGATCCGATCAGCTGTTCGTAACACTTCCCACATTGAAACAGACGTCAGCGCAAACGATCGCATGTCCGCCATTTCCTGCCTGAAACCGGAAGTGACGACATTTTCACGGAAAATGTAGTTTTTTACTTGTAGGCCTTAAAAACCTATACTGGTCATGTTAGACTTTTCTGAATAGTTTCTGTGATGCTTAGAACTCGAATTGCACTGCTGGAAATCATTTATTTTGATGCACATGCTGTTTTCTTTGCAAATTTGCATCATAGGATTGTTTTTTCGTTTTTCCTGCAGTATATAAAAATTGGTGTATCTCCATAATAAAACTATGAAGACACTCAAAATAAATTTCCTGTTGTTGTAAACTAATTTTTGCTACTTTTTTGTATTTAAAGTTTTGAGGGATAAACCTCTTAAATTTCTCTAACTAGAAATATATGTAAAACAAACAAAAACGATTTTCAATTTTTTTGTAGTTTATTGCACTTTTTTGCAATTAATGTAGTTACTATGGACTTAATGCATACATATTATTAAAATATGGGCTACAACAGTTATATAGCAACTTGAAATGCTCCCACAAATGGCACTACAACATGTAAAAAAATAATATAAGCTCTGGCGGACTTGGTTCTATAGTAGGTCTTAAAGGGTTAAATAAATATCGTCAAATAATCGAGATCTCAATTTCAGTGAAAATAATGGTGATTATCATTTTTGCCATAATCGAGCAGCCCTACGTTACACTAGGCTATTCTTTTGTTATCCTTGTATTGATGTTGAAAGCAAGCAGTTTGTCCACATAAAGCGAGTACCACAAGCAGCACACACCCCTGGGATTGCACTTTACCTTTGTATCGATGTTGACAGCGAGCAGTTTGCCCACATAACGCCAGTAGCACAAGCAGCACACATCCCTGGATCCGGCCTTTGGTCGCCAACATTTTCAGTAAGCTAAGAAAAGAAGAAAGAAAAAAGAGGTGAAATTAAGGCACATTCAAGGAAAGTATTTCAGATCAGATTAGCAAGTTAAACCACACTGAAAATACACGTTGAATAAACCATGGCGCCAAACTGGTCGGTTGTCCCATGTGTTTCCCCCGTAGCTGCTCCGGGCGCACACACAATGAGCCCTGGTTTCGCGACGCAGGCGTAGCAACAACCTCCTTCTACTCCTCACTGCCTCCTGTATATGTGTGTGTGTGTGTGTGTGTGTGTGTGTGTGTGTGTGTGTGTAGGAGGTACTGGCTTCCTCACAGACAGTGGTGTTCGCGAAACCCACCCTCCCCAAAGCTAAGGGCTCGCCAGCAAGGCGCATGAGAGCGAGGAAAATGTTTTAAAAAAGGGAAAGGAGGATGAGGAGACACTGAGGTTCCGAGGTCTAAACGGAAGGCTGTGTTCAGGTAACCCGCCCTCCGCAGACCTAAGCGTACGCTAGCGAGGCACTTGAGAACGATGTAGAGGGAGCAAGGAGGACGAGGAGGCATGGAGAGCCCGAGGTCCAACTGGAGGGTGGTGGTCGCGTAAAAGGCAGGCCACACAGCTGCTTTTTCACTAGCGATGCGCATGAAAACGAAGGAGAAGGAGCAAGGAGGACGAGGAGCAACGGAGATCCCGAAGTCCTCACCGAAGGGGGTGTTCACGAAACCGGCCCACTGCAGACCTAGGCGTACGCTAGCGAGGAGCATAAACGGAGGGCAGTGTTCGCGTAATGGGCAGGGAAAATGGCTGCTCTTTCACTAGCGAGGCACTTGAGAATGATGGAGAGGGAGCAAGGAGTACGAGAAGCAACGCAGAGCCCGAGGTCCAACTGGAGGGCGGTGTTCACGTAATAGGAAGGCCAAGCAGCTTCTCTTTCACTAGCGAGGCGCATGACAACGGTAGAGAAGGAGCAAGGAGGACGAGGAGCAACGGAGAGCCTGATGTCCTCACCGAAGGGGGTGTTCGCGAAACCGGCCCTCCGCAGACCTAAGCGTACGCTAGCGAGGAGCATAAACGGAGGGCGGGGTTCGCCTAATGGGCAGGCCAAACAGCTGCGCTTTCACTAGCGCAGCTGTTTTGGCCCTCTACATCCCTTGCGAACGATGTAGAGGGAGCAAGGAGTACGAGGAGCAACGCAGAGCCCAAGGTCCAACTGGAGGGCGGTGTTCGCGTAATAGGAAGGCCAAACAGCTTCTCTTTCACTAGCGAGGCGCATTACAATGGTAGAGAAGGAGCAAGGAGGACAAGGAGCAAAGGAGAGCCCGAGGTCCTCACCGAAGGGGGTGTTCGCGAAACCGGCCCTCCGTAGACCTAAGCATATGCTAGCGAGGAGCATAAACGGAGGGCGGTGTTCGCCTAATGGGCAGGCCAAACAGCTGCGCTTTCACTAGCGAGGCCCTTGAGAACGATGTAGAGGGAGCAAGGAGTACGAGGAGCAACGCAGAGCCCGAGGTCCAACTGGAGGGCAGTGTTCACGTAATAGGAAGGCCAAACAGCTTCTCTTTCACTAGCGAGGCGCATGACAACGGTAGAGAAGGAGCAAGGAGGACAAGGAGCAATGGAGAGCCCGTGGTCCTCACTTAGGCCCATTTACGCGTAACCCAAGGCCCATCCGGCAAAGCGCTCACCTGCGAGGAGCAGGAGAACGCAGCAGAAGGTCGCAGGACGGGGAGGCAGGGAGAGTCCGAAGTCCTCACTTAGGCCAGTTTACGCGAACACTGCCGAGAAGGAGACATTGATGATGATGATGATGATGAGGTGAAGTTGAGAGTTGTTTGCTCCGGTGGCTCGGGGTCCCTCCAGACCCCAGTGTTTGCCATCGTAACTTACGAATGTGCATTGGGGTTGCGAATTACCCCATCGCGATTACAAAGGGGTCACAGTGTACCCACGGAGCAGAGAGTACCCCCGGTCCTCATGAAGGCCGGTTTAAGCGTAACTCGGGGCCCATTCGGCTAAGCGCTTGCCTGCGAGGAGCAGGAGAATGGAGCAGAAAGAGGAAGGAGAACTAGGAGGCTGTGAGAGTCCGAGGTCCTCACTTAGGCCGGTTTACACCTAACCCGGGGCCCGTCCGGCTAAGCCCTCCCCTGCGAGGAGCAGGAGGTAGGAGGACTGCGATGTTGGAGGCATCCGAGGTCCTCATGGAGGCAAGTTTACGTGAACACTGCCCTCTGCAAAGCTAAGCGTCCGACAGCGAGGCACAGGAGAACCGAGGAGAAGGAGGAAGGAGGACGGGGACTCAGGGAGAGTCCGAGGTCCTCACTTAGGCTGGTTTACATGAACACTCTCGAGAAGGAGACGACGATGATGATGATGACGATGATGATGTGAAGTTGAGAGTTGTTGCCGTGGTGCTTGGGGGTCCCTCCAGACCCCAGTGTTTGCCATCGTAACTTACGAATGTCCATTGGGGTTGCGAAATACCCCATCGTGGGTACACTTTGACCCCTTAGTAATCGCGGAGCAGAGAGCACCCCCGGTCCTCGCGAAGGCCGGTTTACGCGTAACCCGGGGCCCACCTGGCTAAGTGCTCCCCTGCAAGGAGCAGGAGAAAGGAACAGAAGGAGGTAGGAGGACTAGAAGAAAGGGGAGTCCGAGGTCCTCACGGAGGCCTGTTTTCTCGTAACCTGGGGCCCATCCGGCTAAGCGCTCGCCTGCGAGGAGCAGGAGAACGGAGCAGAACGAAGAAGGAGGACACTGAGGCAGGGAGAGTCCGAGGTCCTCACTGAGACTCGTTTACGAAAACACTGCCGAAAAGGAGATGATGATGATGATGTGAAGTTGAGAGTTGTTTCCTCCAGCGGTTCGGGGGTCCCTCCAGACCCCAGTGTTAGCCATCGTAACCTACGAATGTGCATTGGGGTAGCGAAATACCCCATCGCGATTACTAAGGGGTCACAGTGTACTCACGGAGTAGAAAGCACCCCCAGTCCTCGCGAAGGCCGGTTTACGCGTAACCCAGGGCCCAGCAGCTAAGCACTTGCCTGCGAGGAGCAGGAGAACGGAACAGAAGGAGGTAGGAGGACTAGGAGGCAGGGAGAGTTTGAGATGTGACCCTGTGACCTCAAAGCTGGTGCTAAGAGTCCAGTGGTCCCCCTAACAAAGGGCTCTTATACTTAACCAGACACAGAGTAGGTGTCCTCCTACACCATAAATCAGTAAGAGAAGGTACAACCTCTCTCATGACCTTAAGGTGTGTGCATGCCAGAGCACTCTGGAAGACACACAGAGTCTTCACAGACTACTAAGGATCGAACCTCTATCATTATGCAATCGATTATAAAACTCATATATGAGTAAATATTTCTAAGCAAACCTTACAGCTGGTTTTAAAAGCAGAATTTATTTGTTTCTCAAATGAGAAAGAGCTATTGAGAAACACTTCTAAATCTTTAGCAAACAGAGTTCTGAACTTTTCCAGTGGGCCATGGTCAACATTATTAGATAATGAATGGATGGATGGATGAATGCTTTATTGGCCATATGCAGGTTGCCCCACAGAGGAATAGGACCCCCCCCCCCCCCCCCCCGACTTACACACACAACAAGACATCACATGGGAATACAGTCGGAGATCGGCAGCGTTGCAGGGAATAACACTGAAATATTACACAACAATGGGAAAAGTACAAGAGGAAAAAAAGAGACCTCTTCTCACGCTGGGCACCTATGGGAGGACAGCATGAGAATAGGAAACAAAAAAAACTCCTCTGCACAGAGAGCACATTAATGTCCACATCACAACATTAGAGCACGTGACGAGCCACAGGGGTTGGATAGGGGGGTGGGGGGGGTGATCCGAAGAAACACAGCAGTCGCCCTGCACAGCGCTACCATTTCAGCGTGGCACGCAGACCCGCCGTCTTCCCCCGCAGGAAACACGCATCGAAGGCGTTGGGAAAGGGAGGGGGATGAGTGCGTGCTTATCAGTGTAAGTGTATGTGTGTGTGCGTGTCCAGAGTTCAGCTGAGACAGTGTCCTTCGCTCTATCAGGCTAAGTAAACAGTCTGCCAGCCAACCCAGGTGGCCCTCATGGGGCGGGAAGAATAGTCATCACACAGTCGTTATCAGGGAGTTGTTTTGGTGGGCTCCAGCCTTGGGCCTGAGCAGCTGGCGCCATGGTGTCCATATGTTTAATATTGTTGATTTCTCCTTTATGCGAGCAGCTCCGAATTTAGCACTCTGACACTGGTCTCTCGATCTCCCGTTGGAGAGCTGCGAGCCTCCCCATGATGGTATCAAACTTCTGTTCCGTGGTGTTGTCATTCTTTTGATTCTGAGATCCCACAACTGCAGTGAGCCGTTCTGCGATGTGATCCAACTTTCGCTCAAGGGTGTCATTATGAGCAGGCCCCTCTCTGATGTATCCCATCATACGCTCAGTGGTGTTAGTTTGAGCCTTCACGGCAGCTGTAAGCGTCTCCAAGGTGTTAACCATACTGCGTTCGGTGTGAGAGGTCGCGCCTCGACCCATCGCTTCAATTCCAGCGGTCAGCTTTGGGGGGGTTTGAACAGCTGGTTCCGCTCTCTTATTTCTCCGATAAGTCAGGGCCAAGCCAGCTCCGATCAGCAAGAACCCTGTTATCATGGTTCCGAATAGGTAGATATCTTCAGCGTCCTCGATAGACAGTCCCGCCAGGCACAAGATCCTCCAGGTCTGCCACCCATCCATCGTGTATCCGGCAGGGAAAGTCCCTCCAGGGCACTCGGGCTCACCCGAGCCCAGACTTCTCGTTGAGAAGAGGGTGTCAATAGCATTCAGAGACCAGTTGATCAAATCCATAATTCTCTTTTTGTCACGGTCCTGGGTCTCCTGACCCAGCGTTTTTAGTTCTTTGTGATTTTCGTATTATTGTACTTGTGTGATTTATTCCATGGCTTCTAGTTTTGATCCCTTGCCCTTCATGTCTCCCTGTGTGCCCCTCTGTGTATCTGTGAGCCCTCGTCTCTCCTTATGTTTTATTCCATGCTTCCCCTGCCCATCATGTCTAAGTTCTCCCCGTGCTCTCTCTTCCCCCTGTGTGCCCTCTATGTATTTATGAGCCCTCGTCCCCTTTCGTGTTTATTCCGTGTCTCCCCTGCCTGTTACGTTGGTGTTCTACTCGTGCTCTCTCTCCTCCTGTCTGAACCTCTGTGCTCCCTGTTTCACCTCTCCCGTCAGTGTTCAGTTCACCCCGCCCTGTCTCGTTATGGTTATCAGTGTCACCTGTGTTCCCCGTGTGTTCCCACTCCCCTCGTTAACCCTCTGTGTATTTCTGTCTGCGTCTCCCTCTGTTCAGCGTGACGTCGTCCCTCATGTTGTGTGGATCTCCCTGTGTCTCTGCGTATGTTAGTTTACTTTTCCCAGTTTAGTTTTGTATTTCCTATGTTCTGCCACTCCAGCATTAAAGCTGTGATTTTGAGTTCATCTCCGTGTCTGTGAGTTTTGCGTTTGGGTCCTCCTCCTGCCTGCCACACAGCCGCGCCTTGACAGTACGACGTCACCAGTAATGGACCCAGCAACTCACAACCCCTCCGCTGATCTCCGGGAGGATTTGATCTATACGGTGGAGTACCACTGTCAGGAGTGGGAGGCGCTGCCAGGAGACGAACACCGGGAGGTCGTAGCTGCCCGTCTACAGCGGATGGTGTCCGGACTCCCGTGGCTGTTCGGCGCGCTGCACCCCCACATCCGGGACTTCCTTGTTTCCACCGTAGGCGTCCGCCCGGAGCTGCCTCTCCAGTGTGAGGGGTCGGAGGACGTTCAGCCCGGTCCGCTGGAGGATTCGCGGCCCGGCTCATCTCCTCCCCCCTCTCGGCGAAAACGGCGCTCACGCCGCCGCCGCCCTAACGTTTCTGAGCAAACTCCGGTGGTGAGTGACACTAACTGTTTCTTCCATACCACTTCCAAGTCGGACCAACTCGGACAATATTCTGCTCCTGAGTCCGCTGTTTTTCAGAAGCCGCCTGTAGCCCAGACACCAACTCCACCACCATTTTCGTCTCAAGCTCTGTTAGCCGCCCGGCCCGAAGCTCTGTTAGCCGCCCGGCCCGAAGCTCTGTCAGCCGCCCGGCCCGAAGCTCTGTCAGCCGCCCGGCCCGAAGCTCTGTCAGCCGCCCGGCCCGAAGCTCTGTTAGCCGCCCGGCCCGAAGCTCTGTTAGCCGCCCGGCCCGAAGCTCTGTTGGCCGCCCGGCCCGAAGCTCAGTCGCCACCTCCACCACATTCAGCCTCGCTTCCCATAGCACAGTCACATCCACAGCCTGACTTACTACAAACCTTATTTCAATCCTTAGCCCAGTCAATAGCTCAGTTGGTAGAGGAATCATCGGCCTTATCGACAGCTCAGTTAGCTCCCTCGCAGCCCTTCATAGCTCAGTTAGCTCCCTCGCAGCCACCCTCAGTGCAGTCTCCAGTGCAGTCTCCAGTGCAGTCTCCAGTGCAGTCTCCAGTGCAGTCTCCAGTGCAGTCTCCCACTCAACCACCAGCACCACAACCATCACTACCTCTAGTTCATTCCCCTGTGAAGTCATTAACTCCACCACCTACTCCACTCTCACCACCACCGTTACTACAGACATCAGTTCAGTCCCCTGTGCAGTCATTTACTTCTCCACCGTTAGCAGCTCAGGTCCCCGTGTGTCCAGCAGCTCAGGTCCCCGTGTGTCCAGCAGCTCAGGTCCCCGTGTGTCCAGCAGCTCAGGTCCCCGTGTGTCCAGCAGCTCAGCTCGCACCTGAACCTTTGGCCCAGTTCCCCGTAGCAGTGCGGTTTTCTAGCCAGCTTAACATTGAGCCCGGGGTCCCAATCCTCTCTGGCTCTACTTCAGCTCCTGCTGGAAGCTCGGATGAGCTCATCCAGGACTCCGCGGCTCCCACGCCGCCATCTACCTCGTCCGCTGGGGGTTCCAGTGAGCCCGGCCAGCACCTCCTCGTCTCCGCTGGAGGGTCCGAGGGGCCCGTTCAGCCTCCTGTCTCCGCTGGAGGGTCCGAGAGGCCCGTTCAGCCTCCTGTCTCCGCTGGAGGGTCCGAGAGGCCCGTTCAGCCTCCTGTCTCCGCTGGAGGGTCCGAGAGGCCCGTTCAGCCTCCTGTCTCCGCTGGAGGGTCCGGGAGGCCCGTTCAGCCTCCTGTCTCCGCTGGAGGGTCCGAGAGGCCCGTTCAGCCTCCTGTCTCCGCTGGAGGGTCCGAGGGGCCCGTTCAGCCTCCTGTCTCCGCTGGAGGGTCCGAGGGGCCCGTTCAGCCTCCTGTCTCCGCTGGAGGGTCCGAGGGGCCCGTTCAGCCTCCTGTCTCCGCTGGAGGGTCCGAGGGGCCCGTTCAGCCTCCTGTCTCCGCTGGAGGGTCCGAGGGGCCCGTTCAGCCTCACGTCTCCGCTGGAGGGTCCGAGGGGCCCGTTCAGCCTCACGCCGCATCAGCTGGAGGGCCCGAGGAGCCTGTCCAGCCGCCATCTGCGACCGCCTCGTCATCACCTGGCCCGGCTACATCCGCCTGTGCTTCTGCTACGCCTGGCCCGGCCTCAGCCTCTGCAACCGCTACGCCTGGCCCGGCCTCAGCCTCTGCAACCGCTACGCCTGGCCCGGCCTCAGCCTCTGCAACCGCTACGCCTGGCCCGGCCTCAGCCTCTGCAACCTCGCCTGGCCCGGCCTCAGCCTCTGCAACCTCGCCTGGCCCGGCCTCAGCCTCTGCAACCTCGCCTGGCCCGGCCTCAGCCTCTGCAACCTCGCCTGGCCCGGCCTCAGCCTCTGCAACCTCGCCTGGCCCGGCCTCCGAGTCTTCGTCTGCCGCAGCCTCCTCTTCAGAGCCTTCGTCTGCCGCAGCCTCCTCTTCAGAGCCTTCGTCTGCCGCAGCCTCCTCTTCAGAGCCTTCGTCTGCCGCAGCCTCCTCTTCAGAGCCTTCGTCTGCCGCAGCCTCCTCTTCAGAGCCTTCGTCTGCCGCAGCCTCCTCTTCAGAGCCTTCGTCTGCCCCAGCCTCCTCTTCAGAGCCTTCGTCTGGTCCAGCCTCCGCTTCTGCCTCGTCTGGCCCTGCGCCCACCGGGCCATGGCCGGCACGCCTGGGACTGGAGGGCCGCCGCTGCCTTCCGCGCGGTCGGCCTCCTGAACTGCTCCGTCGTCTCCTTCGCCGCCGCCGCTGCCTTCCGCGCGGTCGGCCTCCTGAACTGCTCCGTCGTCTCCTTCGCCGCCACCGTTGCCTTGCGCACGGCCGGCCTCCTGAACTGTTTCCGCGTCGCCGCCGTTGCCTTGCGCACGGCCGGCCTCCTGAACTGTTTCCGCGTCGCCGCCGTTGCCTTGCGCACGGTCGGCCTCCTGAACTGTTTCCGCGTCTCCGCCGTTGCCTTGCGCACGGTCGGCCCCCTGAACTGCTCTGTGTTTTGGGTTGTTTTCTTGGGCTCCGGTGTTTGCTGTGCTCTTTGTTTTCTGTTCCGAGCCCTCCGTCCTGGGCCCCCGCCGCCCGCCCTGGGTTGTTTTCTGTTTGGTTTTGTTTTTCTGTGTTTGGGCTGTCTGGAGCCAGCCCTTGAGGGGGGGGTACTGTCACGGTCCTGGGTCTCCTGACCCAGCGTTTTTAGTTCTTTGTGATTTTCGTATTATTGTACTTGTGTGATTTATTCCATGGCTTCTAGTTTTGATCCCTTGCCCTTCATGTCTCCCTGTGTGCCCCTCTGTGTATCTGTGAGCCCTCGTCTCTCCTTATGTTTTATTCCATGCTTCCCCTGCCCATCATGTCTAAGTTCTCCCCGTGCTCTCTCTTCCCCCTGTGTGCCCTCTATGTATTTATGAGCCCTCGTCCCCTTTCGTGTTTATTCCGTGTCTCCCCTGCCTGTTACGTTGGTGTTCTACTCGTGCTCTCTCTCCTCCTGTCTGAACCTCTGTGCTCCCTGTTTCACCTCTCCCGTCAGTGTTCAGTTCACCCCGCCCTGTCTCGTTATGGTTATCAGTGTCACCTGTGTTCCCCGTGTGTTCCCACTCCCCTCGTTAACCCTCTGTGTATTTCTGTCTGCGTCTCCCTCTGTTCAGCGTGACGTCGTCCCTCATGTTGTGTGGATCTCCCTGTGTCTCTGCGTATGTTAGTTTACTTTTCCCAGTTTAGTTTTGTATTTCCTATGTTCTGCCACTCCAGCATTAAAGCTGTGATTTTGAGTTCATCTCCGTGTCTGTGAGTTTTGCGTTTGGGTCCTCCTCCTGCCTGCCACACAGCCGCGCCTTGACACTTTTAGGTTTTGGAGAACGACAGTGAGAGACTGTTCGAGGGAAAAGTAATGCACACGAGACAAGACAAGGACACAAGAGGCTAAGCAGGGAAGATAAGGGGAAGGAGGAGAGGAGAAAAAGTGCGACCACCTTCACTGAGAGCCAAGAGAGAAGAAGTTAATTAATGCTAATTCTTTTCCCTTGCATTATAACAATGTGAGGAGTTAACGCTAAGTATACTGCAATTAGCGGCTAATTCTAATTAGGGGTGAACAATTATTACCAGCTAATGCTAATATTGTTTTCTCTTCCCTTTTAACAATGTGAACAGCTAGTGCTAGGTAGGCTGATGCTAGCACCTAATGCTAATTTGACATGAATTAGCATTATATTAGTGAGGAGTTAATGCTAAGTAGACTGCCATTAGTGGCTAATGCTAATTTTAGGTGAATGGGAATTGGCATCTAATGCTAATACCATATTTTCTTCCTTCATAACAATGTGACCAGCTAATGCTAAGTAGGTTACCGTTATTATGTCTGTGAAGGTTCTCAGTCATCCAGGTCATCGTAGTCAAAGGAGCTTGCAAAGAAAAGCGTCTGGACTTCTTTAAGTTACTTGAAGACGTTTCACCTCTCATCCGAGAAGCTTCTTCAGTTCTAAGGTCAAATGGTGGAGAGTCCCAGATATAAACCTAGTGGGAGTGTCCCCCCCTGCAGAGGGACAAAAGGACCCCTTGATGATCCTCTAATCACCTAAGCCAAGGTGTGAAACTGGGTGTGGGTCCCAATCAGCCAGAGTTTTGGGTGAGTTCATTGTGAAACCTGGCCCCACCTTATCATGCGAATTCCTGAGATCAGATGGCCCAGGATGTGAGTGGGCGTTAAGGTGTCTGGGAAGGGATCTCAAAACTGGATTATAGATGGCAGAGAGTTGGTGTCGTAAACCACCGCCTCTGTTCAAAGATGGTCGCTCACAGTGGATATAGATGGCTTCTTTCACTCCTCTTTCAAACCATCTGTCCTCTCTGTCCAAAATGTGAACATTGGCATCCTCGAAAGAGTGACCTTTGACCTTTAGATGCAGATGGACTGCTGAGTCTTGTCCTGTGGAGGTGGCTCTTCTATGTTGTGCCATGCGCTTGTGAAGTGGCTGTTTGGTCTCTCCAATGTAGAGGTCTGGGCATTCCTCGCTGCACTGTACAGCATACACCACATTGTTAAGTCTGTGTTTTGGCGTTTTGTCTTTCGGGTGAACCAGTTTTTGTCTGAGCGTGTTGCTGGGTCTGAAATGCTTGGAGAAAACCCTCCTGAGTTTTTCTGATACACCGGCTACATAGGGGATGACAATGTTGTTGCGTCTGTCCTTCTTATCCTCCCTCGCTGGTGTCTGATCTTCTTTTCTGTGCCTCTTTGCTGACTTTAAGAACGCCCGTTTAGGATAGCCGCACGTTTTGAGTGCTTCCTTTACATGTGTGTGTTCCTTCTTTTTTCCTTCAGGCTTAGAGGGAACATGTTCTGCCCGGTGGTGTAGGGTCCTAATTACTCCAAGTTTGTGTTCCAGAGGGTGATGGGAGTCAAACAGGAGGTACTGGTCCGTGTGTGTGGGCTTCCGGTAAACTTCGATGTTGAGGTTGCCGTTCTCTTCAATGTGCACAGCGCAGTCCAGGAAAGGCAGACAGTTGTCCTTTGTGTCTTCCCTGGTGAACTTGATGTTTTTATCCACAGCGTTAATGTGCGCAGTGAAGGATTCCACTTCTTGTATCTTGATTTTGACCCAGGTGTCGTCTACATATCTGTACCAGTGGCTGGGTACTCTTCCTTTGAAAGAGCCAAGAACCTTCCTTTCCACTTCCTCCATGTAAAGGTTGGCTACAATAGGTGACACGGGGGAGCCCATGGCACAGCCATGTTTTTGTCTGTAAAAGCCTTCGTTGTACTTGAAATATGTAGTGGTGAGGCAGAGGTCTAATAGTGTGCAAATCTGATCGGGTGTGAAGTTGGTCCTGTCCTCCAAGGAGCTGTCTTCTTGTAGTCGTTTTCTGACAGTCTCCACTGCCTCTGTGGTGGGTATGCAAGTGAAGAGAGAGACTACATCAAAGGACACCATGGTTTCATCTGGATCCAGGGGAAGTTTCTGGACCTTGTCAGTGAAGTCGGTGGAGTTCTTGATGTGGTGTGGGGTGTTCCCCACGAGAGGAGCAAGGATGGTAGCAAGGTGTTTTGCAATGTTATAAGTGGCTGAGTTTATGCTACTGACGATGGGTCTGAGTGGGACAGCTTCCTTGTGGATTTTAGGAAGTCCGTAAATGCAGGGTATGGCATCCCCTGGGTAAAGGCGGTGATATGTAAGGCGGTCAATGATTTTGTCCTTTTGAAAGTCTTGAAGGCAAGCTATAACTTTCTTTTTGTAGCTGCTTGTGGGGTCTCGCTTTAAGGCTTCGTCGGTATTGTTGTCACTGAGGAGAGTAGTGATCTTTGTATGGTAATCTGTAGTGTTTAGGACCATGGTGCATCTTCTCTTATCAGCTGGTAAAACAGTGATGTTGTGATCTTTGCTCAGAGAAACGTGCAGAACATGTGATTCATGTTGCACAGCAGTGGGACATTTGAAATAAAGTCAGCACACTCAGTACAGATAGTGCATCAAATATGATGCTGCTGCCAGACGTCTGCCTTTGAACACGTCCCTGCATCGCGCACAACACCAAGGTTGCCATGGCAATCACAGCTAACAGGGACAAAGTGCACAGCTGGAAGCCTGCAGGTATATTTAACACGATGTATTTCTCAGTGTCCTGTCTGTGTGTGAGAGACAAACAGCCTCTGTATGTGTGTGTAAATACAGCATGAATATGTAGAGGACATGTTTGTGGATATAAGTAAATGAAAGCTCTGCGTCATTTGAATCTTTGACTCTTGTTTCTGTTGCAGGTCTGTGACAGAACTTCTGGGAGGAGAAAAGTTGGTTTCATGCTCTGTGATTCTCTGTTTTGTCATCTCTCTCAGGTGATGGAGAGCTCAGATGATGACCCCGTCTACGTGGTCAAATTCAAGTCTACATTCAGAACAGACCTGGAGACACGCAAGAAAAATGCCAACATTGTATATGTGCAAACTGCTGCTGCACTGGAGCCAGATTCAAGGAGCTCAAGTGTTTACCCAGATCTTACTGAACTTACTGCAGGAACAGAGGGTTGTTGGAGGGAAACCTGTGGAAGCAACAACATACGAGCCACCAGAGAAAAAGTTGGCCCTATTGGTGCTTCATCAGAGTGTGAACAGGAGGAAGACTCAGCTGAGAAGAGTGTGGTGGATACAGAGCAGAGCTCACCATCAGTACAGAGGCCTGTCCATTAGAGTGCTGCTCCAAACATGCACACATAAGATAAGATAAGATAAGATAAGATAAGATAAGATAAGATAAGATAACCTTTATTAGTCCCACACGTGGGAAATTTGTTTTGTCACAGCAGGAAGTGGACAGTGCAAAAGTTATGAGCAAAATTAGAATACAATAAGAACTAGAAAAATTTGCATTTCCTGCGAAAATGCAGTGTGGATGCTTAAAGCTGAAGCTGTATGCAAAAAGTAGCTGAAAAAGCTGAAAAGTTGCAGAAATTGTAAAAACTTTGCAGAAGCAAAAGAAGTTTGCTAAAATGGAATAACTTAGCAGAACTGCAATATCTTAGAGGAAACATAATACTTGGCAGAAATACAATAGCATAGCAGAATTTAGCAGAAATATTGTAACTTACCAGAAACATGATAACTTCTCAAAAATACAAGAATTTAGGAGAAATAGTATAAGATAACAGAAAGAATATATTTAGCCAAAAATACTTAAACATTACAGAAACACTATGATTTAGAAAAATAGTACAACAGAGCAGAAATATTGTGATTTACCAGAGACACTGTGATGAACTATGAATATTGTAATTTTAAATTGAGACTATGTTTTAGCACAAATATTATAATTTGGCAGAAATACTATAATTTAGCAGAAATACTATATTAAGCACAAATCCTATAAAAAGCAGAAATGGTATGATTAAGCACAAATACTACATTTAGTAGAAATACTTTGTTTTAGCACAAATCCCATAAAAAGCAGAAATACTGTACTATGATTTAGTAGAAAAACTATAATTAATCAGAAATACTAAATTTAGCAGAAATACTATATTAAGCACAAATACTATGAAAAGCAGAAATAGTATGATTAAGCATAAATACTACATTTAGCAGAAATACTATATTAAGCACAAATCCTATAAAAGCAGAAATAGTATATTAAGCACAAATCTTATAAAATAGCAGAAATAGTATGATTTAGCACAATAGTAATAAGTTAAACAGAAAAATTGGAAAAGCAAAATGGACAGCTGAAAAAATGCTGAACATGCTGAGGGTCCCTCAAATATACTTGTTAAATGACAAAAATCTGCAAAAAAATTTATTACAGCCACACAATCACAAATATGTACACATGAGGAAACACACATGCACAGAGAGACCCACACACAAGATCCAATTCAGTCAACCAGTCTAAATATATTGAATTTAAATCTTAGAATGAGATCATCCCATTAAAAGCCTTTCTCTCTCTCTCTCTCTCTCTCTCTGTCACACACACACACACACACACACACACACACACACACACACACAGGGAGAGAGAAGTAAGTTTCTAGGTCAGCCTGGGAGCTGGTGAATTTGAATCCACCAATCAGAGAGGCTGTGCACTTTTCCCCACCAAAACAGGTGCATCTGTTTACACACGCAGCAGCACAGAGAGGCACAGGATTATTGCAGTCTATTTCTCATAGTGACGACTCCCCTCAAACAAATGACCGTAATTTCCTAACCGTAGGGGCTAGAACGGTCATTCTTACACCGTTTTGTTCAGAAGAGATGGGGGAATCTTCAAGTGTTGACAATTTAATATTAAAATATGAATTTTTAGAGATATATGACATGGATGACTTGTTGACTTAGAAGCCACGAATTCCCCAATATGCAAATTTGAATACCTGGAGCCCACATACATGATTGGCTGGCTGGGAAGCTGTGCAGGCCCTGATTTGTGGATTTGAATTCCTCAGCCCTCAGATATGATTGGCTGGCTTAGAAGCCATGAAGGCCCCAATATGCAAATTTGAATGCCTCAGGACACATATATGATTGGCTGGGAAGCCGTGCAGGCCCTGATTTGAAAATTTGAATTTCTCAGTCCTCACAGAGGATTGGCTGCCTGGGGACCTGGCAGAAATATATAGAAATACTATGATTAAGCATAAATACTACATTTAGTAGAAATACTATGTTTTAGCACAAATACTATAATTTAGCAGAAATACTATATTAAGCACAAATCCTATAAAAAGCAGAAATAGGATGATTAAGCATAAACACTACATTTAGTAGAAATACTATGTTTGAGCAAAAGTACTATAAAAAGCAGAAATACTATAATTTAGAACAAATAGTATAAAAAGCAGAAATACTATAATTTAGCAGAAATACTATGTTAAGCACAAATCCTATAAAAAGCAGAAATACTATAATTTAGCAGAAATACTATGTTAGGCACAAATCCTATAAAAAGCAGAAATACTATAATTTAGCAGAAATACTGTATTTAGCACAAGTACCGAAAAGTACCAGAAATACTATGATTTAGCAGAATAGTAATAACTTATTGAAACACAAATGCACAGAGGGACACACAAACACAGGCTCTAATCCAGTCAACCAGTCTAACTATATTCAATTTAAATCCTACAATGACATGCTGTCAAATAAGGGCAGGGTCCTCTCTCTCCCACTAAACACACACACACACACACACACACACACACACACACACACACACACACACACACACACAGAGGGAGAGAGCTGCCAAATTTAAATCCACCAATCAGAGTGGCTGTTTACGTTTTCCCGCCAAAACAGGTGCATCTTTTTACACACGCAGCAGCACAGAGAGGCACAGGATTATTGCAGCCTATTTCTCATAGTGAGGACTCCCCTCAAACAAATGACCATAATTTCCTAACCGTAGGGGCTAGAGCGGTCATTCTTACACTGTTTTGTTCAGAAGAGATGGGGGAATCTTCCAGTGTTAACAGTTTATCATTAAAATGTGAATTTTTAGAGATATATGACATGGATGACTTGTTGACTTAGAAGCCACGTATTCCCCAATATGCAAATTTGAATACCTGGAGCCCACATACATGATTGGCTGGCTGGGAAGCTGTGCAGGCCCTGATTTGTGGATTTGAATTCCTCAGCCCTCAGATATGATTGGCTGGCTTAGAAGCCATGAAGGCCCCAATATGCAAATTTGAATGCCTCAGGACACATATATGATTGGCTGGGAAGCCGTGCAGGCCCTGATTTGAAAATTTGAATTTCTCAGTCCTCACAGAGGATTGGCTGCCTGGGGACCTGGCAGAAATATATAGAAATACTATGATTAAGCATAAATACTACATTTAGTAGAAATACTATGTTTTAGCACAAATACTATAATTTAGCAGAAATACTATATTAAGCACAAATCCTATAAAAAGCAGAAATAGGATGATTAAGCATAAACACTACATTTAGTAGAAATACTATGTTTGAGCAAAAGTACTATAAAAAGCAGAAATACTATAATTTAGAACAAATAGTATAAAAAGCAGAAATACTATAATTTAGCAGAAATACTATGTTAAGCACAAATCCTATAAAAAGCAGAAATACTATAATTTAGCAGAAATACTATGTTAGGCACAAATCCTATAAAAAGCAGAAATACTATAATTTAGCAGAAATACTGTATTTAGCACAAGTACCGAAAAGTACCAGAAATACTATGATTTAGCAGAATAGTAATAACTTATTGAAACACAAATGCACAGAGGGACACACAAACACAGGCTCTAATCCAGTCAACCAGTCTAACTATATTCAATTTAAATCCTACAATGACATGCTGCCAAATAAGGGCAGGGTCCTCTCTCTCCCACTAAACACACACACACACACACACACACACACACACACACACACACACACACACACACACACACACACACACACACACACACACAGAGGGAGAGAGCTGCCAAATTTAAATCCACCAATCAGAGTGGCTGTTTACGTTTTCCCGCCAAAACAGGTGCATCTTTTTACACACGCAGCAGCACAGAGAGGCACAGGATTATTGCAGCCTATTTCTCATAGTGAGGACTCCCCTCAAACAAATGACCATAATTTCCTAACCGTAGGGGCTAGAGCGGTCATTCTTACACTGTTTTGTTCAGAAGAGATGGGGGAATCTTCCAGTGTTAACAGTTTATCATTAAAATGTGAATTTTTAGAGATATATGACATGGATGACTTGTTGACTTAGAAGCCACGAATTCCCCAATATGCAAATATGAATGCCTGAGACCACATATATGATTGGCTGGCTGGGAAGCCGTGCAGGCCCTGATTTGTGGATTTGAATTCCTCAGCCCTCAGATATGATTGGCTGGCTTAGAAGCCATGAAGGCCCCAATATGCAAATTTGAATGCCTCAGGACACATATATGATTGGCTGGGAAGCCGTGCAGGCCTTGATTTGAAAATTTGAATTTCTCAGTCCTCACAGAGGATTGGCTGCCTGGGGACCTGGCAGAAATATATAGAAATACTATGATTAAGCATAAATACTACATTTAGTAGAAATACTATGTTTTAGCACAAATACTATAAAAAGCAGAAATACTATATTAGGCACAAATCCTATAAAAAGCAGAAATAGGATGATTAAGCATAAACACTACATTTAGTAGAAATACTATGTTTGAGCAAAAGTACTATAAAAAGCAGAAATACTATATTAGGCACAAATCCCATAAAAAGCAGAAATAGTATGATTAAGCATAAATACTACATTTAGTAGAAATACTATGTTTTAGCACAAATAGTATAAAAAGCAGAAATATTGTAATTTAGCAGATATACTATATTAGGCACAAATCTTATAAAATAGCAGAAATAGTATTATTTAGCACAATAGTAATAAGTTAAACAGAAAAATTGGAAAAGCAAAATGGACAGCTGAAAAAATGCTGAACATGCTGAGGGTCCCTCAAATATACTTGTTAAATGAAAAAATCAGCAAAAAAATGCACAGGGAGAGAGAAGTAAGTTTCTAGGTCAGCCTGGGAGCTGCTGAATTTGAATCCACCAATCAGAGAGCCTGTGTACTTTTTCCCGCCAAAACATGTGCCTCTTTTTACACACGCAGCACAGAGAGGCACAGGATTATTGCAGCCTATTTCTCATAGTGAGGACTCCCCTCAAACAAATGACCATAATTTCCAAACCGTAGGGGCTAGAGCGGTCATTCTTACACCGTTTTGTTCAGAAGAGATGGGGGAATCTTCCAGTGTTTACAATTTATCATTAAAATATGAATTATTAAAGATATTTGACTTGTAATGCACCATAACTGAGTAGAGCGAAGCAAAAACTGCCTTGACTTGCCCTCAAACAACGCTTTCTAACTCGAAATCTATTTGGAGTATCGATATCATTCTTTCACCGTAAGAGACAGCAGGCTTTGGTGAACAATCATGGAAATTTTCAGGTCTCTGTGGAAATCCAACAAAAAGTTATGACGAGAGAAAAAAGTGGTTCATTTCCACAGTTTGAAATCTGAAGAAATCTGAGCGAAGGACGAATTTCCTACCCTCAAACAAGTCCAACTCATTTCAGAACGGTAATAGGTGAGAAAGA
Organism: Mchenga conophoros; assembly: GCF_057382185.1. Lineage (NCBI taxonomy): Eukaryota > Metazoa > Chordata > Actinopteri > Cichliformes > Cichlidae > Mchenga > Mchenga conophoros. The sequence continues at coordinate 14,879,128 of NC_140528.1, forward strand.
AATTCTTGAATTGTGAGCGTCAGGGGTGTCTGAAGATATTCGGGGACAAGCCTCATGTCTTAACTTTGCTTCGTTAAGGAGATATGACGATTCGAATATGCCTCTCATTACAGAAATCCAGCGGTGATTTTGAACAAGCTCTCCATTCACTTTATATGGAGAGTTTTCTGACCTTGTGTTAGTCTGAGGAGATTTGCAAAAATTCTATAAATCCCACAACAATGATGGTGACATTTTCTGAAAGCCAGCAAAAATACCTACGTTTTGATGTATAATTTGTGGAAGTTGAGTGAAAATTGAGCAAGTAGCAGGAAGTTGTTCGGACATGAAGTGAAAATTGCAAAACCTTCAGTGGCACACTGGAAGCCAAGAGCATAGCAACCATAACAACACATGTATTTTGTGAAAAATCACAATTTTGCAACTCAAAACTTTAAGAGGCATAAAAGTAAAACAGTAGAAGATTTGAAAAAGCTGAATCATACCTGAATAGCCCAATAATTTGTGAACATTTTAAAATTTGAATGGTTGTTCTAGGTGAAAATATGAGGAAGTAGTTAAGTTTCAAAAACAGGCAAAATTTAGCAGAATTGCAGAAGTTTCCCATTCATTTCAATGGGACAAATTAAAGGAAAAAAGCTTAATATTTTAAAAAGTATAATAGTTAAAAATAGCAAAAATCGTAGCAGGAATTAGCAAAAATAGCTGAATAGTTTAAAGTTTGAACGGTGAAAATAGCACAAAAATTGTGGAAGTAGTTAAACGGCGAAAAGTGTACGGAAGCAACTAGAATAATAATAACTAGAAAAATTTGCATTTCCTGCGAAAATGCAGTGTGGATGCTTAAAGCTGAAGCTGTATGCAAAAAGTAGCTGAAAAAGCTGAAAAGTTGCAGAAATTGTAAAAACTTTGCAGAAGCAAAAGAAGTTTGCTAAAATGGAATAACTTAGCAGAACTGCAATATCTTAGAGGAAACATAATACTTGGCAGAAATACAATAGCATAGCAGAATTTAGCAGAAATATTGTAACTTACCAGAAACATGATAACTTCTCAAAAATACAAGAATTTAGGAGAAATAGTATAAGATAACAGAAAGAATATATTTAGCCAAAAATACTTAAACATTACAGAAACACTATGATTTAGAAAAATAGTACAACAGAGCAGAAATATTGTGATTTACCAGAGACACTGTGATGAACTATGAATATTGTAATTTTAAATTGAGACTATGTTTTAGCACAAATATTATAATTTGGCAGAAATACTATAATTTAGCAGAAATACTATATTAAGCACAAATCCTATAAAAAGCAGAAATGGTATGATTAAGCACAAATACTAAATTTAGTAGAAATACTTTGTTTTAGCACAAATCCCATAAAAAGCAGAAATACTGTACTATGATTTAGTAGAAAAACTATAATTAATCAGAAATACTAAATTTAGCAGAAATACTATATTAAGCACAAATACTATGAAAAGCAGAAATAGTATGATTAAGCATAAATACTACATTTAGCAGAAATACTATATTAAGCACAAATCCTATAAAAGCAGAAATAGTATATTAAGCACAAATCTTATAAAATAGCAGAAATAGTATGATTTAGCACAATAGTAATAAGTTAAACAGAAAAATTGGAAAAGCAAAATGGACAGCTGAAAAAATGCTGAACATGCTGAGGGTCCCTCAAATATACTTGTTAAATGACAAAAATCTGCAAAAAAATTTATTACAGCCACACAATCACAAATATGTACACATGAGGAAACACACATGTACAGAGAGACCCACACACAAGATCCAATTCAGTCAACCAGTCTAAATATATTGAATTTAAATCTTAGAATGAGATCATCCCATTAAAAGCCTCTCTCTCTCTCTCTCTCTCTCTCTCTCTCTCTCTCTCTCTCTCTGTCACACACACACACACACACACACACACACACACACACACACACACACAGGGAGAGAGAAGTAAGTTTCTAGGTCAGCCTGGGAGCTGGTGAATTTGAATCCACCAATCAGAGAGGCTGTGCACTTTTCCCCACCAAAACAGGTGCATCTGTTTACACACGCAGCAGCACAGAGAGACACAGGATTTTTGCAGTCTATTTCTCATAGTGACGACTCCCCTCAAACAAATGACCGTAATTTCCTAACCGTAGGGGCTAGAACGGTCATTCTTACACCGTTTTGTTCAGAAGAGATGGGGGAATCTTCAAGTGTTGACAATTTAATATTAAAATATGAATTTTTAGAGATATATGACATGGATGACTTGTTGACTTAGAAGCCACGAATTCCCCAATATGCAAATTTGAATGCCTGAGACCACATATGTGATTGGCTGGCTGGGAAGCCGTGCAGGCCCTGATTTGTGGATTTGAATTCCTCAGCCCTCAGATATGATTGGCTGGCTTAGAAGCCACGAAGGCCCCAATATGCAAATTTGAATGCCTCAGGACACTTATTTGATTGGCTGGGAAACTGTGCAGGCCCTGATTTGAAAATTTGAATGTCTCAGTCCTCACAGAGGATTGGCTGCCTGGGGACCTGGCAGAAATATATAGAAATACTATTATTAAGCATAAATACTACATTTAGTAGAAATACTATGTTTTAGCACAAATATTATAAAAAGAAGAAAAACTATAATTTAGCAGAAATACTATATTAAGCACAAATCCTATAAAAAGCAGAAATACTATAATTTAGAACAAATAGTATAAAAAGCAGAAATATTATAATTTAGCAGAAATACTATGTTAAGCACAAATCCTATAAAAAGCAGAAATACTATAATTTAGCAGAAATACTATGTTAGGCACAAATCCTATAAAAAGCAAAAATACTATAATTTAGCAGAAATACTATATTAGGCATAAATCCTATGAAAAGCAGAAATAGTATGATTTAGCAGAAATACTGTATTTAGCACAAGTACCGAAAAGTACCAGAAATACTATGATTTAGCAGAATAGTAATAACTTATTGAAACACAAATGCATAGAGGGACACACAAACACAGGCTCTAATCCAGTCAACCAGTCTAACTATGTTCAATTTAAATCCTACAATGACATGCTGTCAAATAAGGGCAGGGTCCTCTCTCTCCCACTAAACACACACACACACACACACACACACACACACACACACACACACACACACACACACACAGGGAGAGAGGACTAAGTTTCTAGGTCAGCCTGGGAGCTGCTGAATTTGAATCCACCAATCAGAGAGGCTGTTTACGTTTTCCCGCCAAAACAGGTGCATCTTTTTACACACGCAGCACAGAGACATAGACCTGCTTCTTTCAGTTTATTTCACATAGTGAGGATTCCCCTCAAACAAATGACCATAATTTCCTAACCATAGGGGCTAGAGCGGTCATTCTTACACCGTTTTGTTCAGAAGAGATGGGGGAATCTTCAAGTGTTGACAATTTATCATTAAAATATGAATTTTTAGAGATATATGACATGGATGACTTGTTGACTTAGAAGCCACGAATTCCCCAATATGCAAATTTGAATACCTGGAGCCCACATACATGATTGGCTGGCTGGGAAGCTGTGCAGGCCCTGATTTGTGGATTTGAATTCCTCAGCCCTCAGATATGATTGGCTGGCTTAGAAGCCATGAAGGCCCCAATATGCAAATTTGAATGCCTCAGGACACATATATGATTGGCTGGGAAGCCGTGCAGGCCCTGATTTGAAAATTTGAATTTCTCAGTCCTCACAGAGGATTGGCTGCCTGGGGACCTGGCAGATATATATATAGAAATACTATGATTAAGCATAAATACTACATTTAGTAGAAATACTATGTTTTAGCACAAATACTATAAAAAGCAGAAATACTATAATTTAGCAGAAATACTATATTAAGCACAAATCCTATAAAAAGCAGAAATACTATATTAGGTACAAATCCTATAAAAAGCAGAAATACTATATTAGGCACAAATCCTATAAAAAGCAGAAATACTATATTAGGCAATAGTATAAAAAGCAGAAATACTATAATTTAGCAGAAATACTATGTTTGGCACAAATCCTATAAAAATAATAAATACTATAATTTAGCAGAAATACTATATTAGGCACAAATCTTATGAAAAGCAGAAATACTATAATTTAGCAGAAATACTATATTAAGCACAAATCCTATAAAAAGCAGAAATAGGATGATTAAGCATAAACACTACATTTAGTAGAAATACTATGTTTGAGCAAAAATCCTATAAAAAGCAGAAATACTATATTAGGCACAAATCCCATAAAAAGCAGAAATAGTATGATTAAGCATAAATACTACATTTAGTAGAAATACTATGTTTTAGCACAAATAGTATAAAAAGCAGAAATATTGTAATTTAGCAGAAATACTATATTAGGCACAAATCTTATAAAATAGCAGAAATAGTATTATTTAGCACAATAGTAATAAGTTAAACAGAAAAATTGGAAAAGCAAAATGGACAGCTGAAAAAATGCTGAACATGCTGAGGGTCCCTCAAATATACTTGTTAAATGAAAAAATCAGCAAAAAAATGCACAGGGAGAGAGAAGTAAGTTTCTAGGTCAGCCTGGGAGCTGCTGAATTTGAATCCACCAATCAGAGAGCCTGTGTACTTTTTCCCGCCAAAACATGTGCCTCTTTTTACACACGCAGCACAGAGAGGCACAGGATTATTGCAGCCTATTTCTCATAGTGAGGACTCCCCTCAAACAAATGACCATAATTTCCAAACCGTAGGGGCTAGAGCGGTCATTCTTACACCGTTTTGTTCAGAAGAGATGGGGGAATCTTCCAGTGTTTACAATTTATCATTAAAATATGAATTATTAAAGATATTTGACTTGTAATGCACCATAACTGAGTAGAGCGAAGCAAAAACTGCCTTGACTTGCCCTCAAACAACGCTTTCTAACTCGAAATCTATTTGGAGTATCGATATCATTCTTTCACCGTAAGAGACAGCAGGCTTTGGTGAACAATCATGGAAATTTTCAGGTCTCTGTGGAAATCCAACAAAAAGTTATGACGAGAGAAAAAAGTGGTTCATTTCCACAGTTTGAAATCTGAAGAAATCTGAGCGAAGGACGAATTTCCTACCCTCAAACAAGTCCAACTCATTTCAGAACGGTAATAGGTGAGAAAGAAATTCTTGAATTGTGAGCGTCAGGGGTGTCTGAAGATATTCGGGGACAAGCCTCATGTCTTAACTTTGCTTCGTTAAGGAGATATGACGATTCGAATATGCCTCTCATTACAGAAATCCAGCGGTGATTTTGAACAAGCTCTCCATTCACTTTATATGGAGAGTTTTCTGACCTTGTGTTAGTCTGAGGAGATTTGCAAAAATTCTATAAATCCCACAACAATGATGGTGACATTTTCTGAAAGCCAGCAAAAATACCTACGTTTTGATGTATAATTTGTGGAAGTTGAGTGAAAATTGAGCAAGTAGCAGGAAGTTGTTCGGACATGAAGTGAAAATTGCAAAACCTTCAGTGGCACACTGGAAGCCAAGAGCATAGCAACCATAACAACACATGTATTTTGTGAAAAATCACAATTTTGCAACTCAAAACTTTAAGAGGCATAAAAGTAAAACAGTAGAAGATTTGAAAAAGCTGAATCATACCTGAATAGCCAAATAATTTGTGAACATTTTAAAATTTGAATGGTTGTTCTAGGTGAAAATATGAGGAAGTAGTTAAGTTTCAAAAACAGGCAAAATTTAGCAGAATTGCAGAAGTTTCCCATTCATTTCAATGGGACAAATTAAAGGAAAAAAGCTTAATATTTTAAAAAGTATAATAGTTAAAAATAGCAAAAATCGTAGCAGGAATTAGCAAAAATAGCTGAATAGTTTAAAGTTTGAACGGTGAAAATAGCACAAAAATTGTGGAAGTAGTTAAACGGCGAAAAGTGTACGGAAGCAACTAGAATAATAATAAAGAACTAGAAAAATTTGCATTTCCTGCGAAAATGCAGTGTGGATGCTTAAAGCTGAAGCTGTATGCAAAAAGTAGCTGAAAAAGCTGAAAAGTTGCAGAAATTGTAAAAACTTTGCAGAAGCAAAAGAAGTTTGCTAAAATGGAATAACTTAGCAAAACTGCAATATCTTAGAGGAAACATAATACTTGGCAGAAATACAATAGCATAGCAGAATTTAGCAGAAATATTGTAACTTACCAGAAACATGATAACTTCTCAAAAATACAAGAATTTAGGAGAAATAGTATAAGATAACAGAAAGAATATATTTAGCCAAAAATACTTAAACATTACAGAAACACTATGATTTAGAAAAATAGTACAACAGAGCAGAAATATTGTGATTTACCAGAGACACTGTGATGAACTATGAATATTGTAATTTTAAATTGAGACTATGTTTTAGCACAAATATTATAATTTGGCAGAAATACTATAATTTAGCAGAAATACTATATTAAGCACAAATCCTATAAAAAGCAGAAATGGTATGATTAAGCATAAATACTACATTTAGTAGAAATACTTTGTTTTAGCACAAATCCCATAAAAAGCAGAAATACTGTACTATGATTTAGTAGAAAGACTATAATTAATCAGAAATACTAAATTTAGCAGAAATACTATATTAAGCACAAATCCTATGAAAAGCAGAAATAGTATGATTAAGTATAAATACTACATTTAGCAGAAATACTATATTAAGCACAAATCTTATAAAAAGCAGAAATACTATATTAAGCACAAATCCTATAAAAGCAGAAATAGTATATTAAGCACAAATCTTATAAAATAGCAGAAATAGTGTGATTTAGCACAATAGTAATAAGTTAAACAGAAAAATTGGAAAAGCAAAATGGACAGCTGAAAAAATGCTGAACATGCTGAGGTTCCCTCAAATATACTTGTTAAATGACAAAAATCAGCAAAAAAATTTATGACTGCCACACAATTACAAATATGTACACATGAGGAAACACACATGCACAGAGAGACACACACACAAGATCCAATTCAGTCAACCAGTCTAAATATATTGAATTTGAATCTTACAATGGGATCATCCCATTAAAAGGCTTTCTCTCTCTCTCTCTCTCTCTGTCACACACACACACACACACACACACACACACACACACACACACACACACTAAGTTTCTAGGTCAGCCTGGGAGCTGGTGAATTTGAATCCACCAATCAGAGAGGCTGTGCACTTTTCCCCACCAAAACAGGTGCATCTGTTTACACACGCAGCACCACAGAGAGACACAGGATTTTTGCAGTCTATTTCTCATAGTGACGACTCCCCTCAAACAAATGACCGTAATTTCCTAACCGTAGGGGCTAGAACGGTCATTCTTACACCGTTTCGTTCAGAAAAGATGGGGGAATCTTCAAGTGTTGACAATTTAATATTAAAATATGAATTTTTAGAGATATATGACATGGATGACTTGTTGACTTAGAAGCCACGAATTCCCCAATATGCAAAATTGAATGCCTGAGACCACATATGTGATTGGCTGGCTGGGAAGCCGTGCAGGCCCTGATTTGTGGATTTGAATTCCTCAGCCCTCAGATATGATTGGCTGGCTTAGAAGCCACGAAGGCCCCAATATGCAAATTTGAATGCCTCAGGACACTTATTTGATTGGCTGGGAAACTGTGCAGGCCCTGATTTGAAAATTTGAATGTCTCAGTCCTCACAGAGGATTGGCTGCCTGGGGACCTGGCAGAAATATATAGAAATACTATTATTAAGCATAAATACTACATTTAGTAGAAATACTATGTTTTAGCACAAATATTATAAAAAGAAGAAAAACTATAATTTAGCAGAAATACTATATTAAGCACAAATCCTATAAAAAGCAGAAATACTATAATTTAGAACAAATAGTATAAAAAGCAGAAATACTATAATTTAGCAGAAATACTATGTTAAGCACAAATCCTATAAAAAGCAGAAATACTATAATTTAGCAGAAATACTATGTTAGGCACAAATCCTATAAAAAGCAGAAATACTATAATTTAGCAGAAATACTATATTAGGCATAAATCCTATGAAAAGCAGAAATAGTATGATTTAGCAGAAATACTGTATTTAGCACAAGTACCGAAAAGTACCAGAAATACTATGATTTAGCAGAATAGTAATAACTTATTGAAACACAAATGCACAGAGGGACACACAAACACAGGCTCTAATCCAGTCAACCAGTCTAACTATGTTCAATTTAAATCCTACAATGACATGCTGTCAAATAAGGGCAGGGTCCTCTCTCTCCCACTAAACACACACACACACACACACACACACACACACACACACACACACACACACACACACACACAGGGAGAGAGGACTAAGTTTCTAGGTCAGCCTGGGAGCTGCTGAATTTGAATCCACCAATCAGAGAGGCTGTTTACGTTTTCCCGCCAAAACAGGTGCATCTTTTTACACACGCAGCACAGAGACATAGACCTGCTTCTTTCAGTTTATTTCACATAGTGAGGATTCCCCTCAAACAAATGACCATAATTTCCTAACCATAGGGGCTAGAGCGGTCATTCTTACACCGTTTTGTTCAGAAGAGATGGGGGAATCTTCAAGTGTTGACAATTTATCATTAAAATATGAATTTTTAGAGATATATGACATGGATGACTTGTTGACTTAGAAGCCACGAATTCCCCAATATGCAAATTTGAATACCTGGAGCCCACATACATGATTGGCTGGCTGGGAAGCTGTGCAGGCCCTGATTTGTGGATTTGAATTCCTCAGCCCTCAGATATGATTGGCTGGCTTAGAAGCCATGAAGGCCCCAATATGCAAATTTGAATGCCTCAGGACACATATATGATTGGCTGGGAAGCCGTGCAGGCCCTGATTTGAAAATTTGAATTTCTCAGTCCTCACAGAGGATTGGCTGCCTGGGGACCTGGCAGATATATATATAGAAATACTATGATTAAGCATAAATACTACATTTAGTAGAAATACTATGTTTTAGCACAAATACTATAAAAAGCAGAAATACTATAATTTAGCAGAAATACTATATTAAGCACAAATCCTATAAAAAGCAGAAATAGGATGATTAAGCATAAACACTACATTTAGTAGAAATACTATGTTTGAGCAAAAATCTTATAAAAAGCAGAAATACTATATTAGGCACAAATCCCATAAAAAGCAGAACTAGTATGATTAAGCATAAATACACCATTTAGTAGAAATACTATGTTTTAGCACAAATAGTATAAAAAGCAGAAATATTGTAATTTAGCAGAAATACTATATTAGGCACAAATCTTATAAAATAGCAGAAATAGTATTATTTAGCACAATAGTAATAAGTTAAACAGAAAAATTGGAAAAGCAAAATGGACAGCTGAAAAAATGCTGAACATGCTGAGGGTCCCTCAAATATACTTGTTAAATGAAAAAATCAGCAAAAAAATGCACAGGGAGAGAGAAGTAAGTTTCTAGGTCAGCCTGGGAGCTGCTGAATTTGAATCCACCAATCAGAGAGCCTGTGTACTTTTTCCCGCCAAAACATGTGCCTCTTTTTACACACGCAGCACAGAGAGGCACAGGATTATTGCAGCCTATTTCTCATAGTGAGGACTCCCCTCAAACAAATGACCATAATTTCCAAACCGTAGGGGCTAGAGCGGTCATTCTTACACCGTTTTGTTCAGAAGAGATGGGGGAATCTTCCAGTGTTTACAATTTATCATTAAAATATGAATTATTAAAGATATTTGACTTGTAATGCACCATAACTGAGTAGAGCGAAGCAAAAACTGCCTTGACTTGCCCTCAAACAACGCTTTCTAACTCGAAATCTATTTGGAGTATCGATATCATTCTTTCACCGTAAGAGACAGCAGGCTTTGGTGAACAATCATGGAAATTTTCAGGTCTCTGTGGAAATCCAACAAAAAGTTATGACGAGAGAAAAAAGTGGTTCATTTCCACAGTTTGAAATCTGAAGAAATCTGAGCGAAGGACGAATTTCCTACCCTCAAACAAGTCCAACTCATTTCAGAACGGTAATAGGTGAGAAAGAAATTCTTGAATTGTGAGCGTCAGGGGTGTCTGAAGATATTCGGGGACAAGCCTCATGTCTTAACTTTGCTTCGTTAAGGAGATATGACGATTCGAATATGCCTCTCATTACAGAAATCCAGCGGTGATTTTGAACAAGCTCTCCATTCACTTTTTATGGAGAGTTTTCTGACCTTGTGTTAGTCTGAGGAGATTTGCAAAAATTCTATAAATCCCACAACAATGATGGTGACATTTTCTGAAAGCCAGCAAAAATACCTACGTTTTGATGTATAATTTGTGGAAGTTGAGTGAAAATTGAGCAAGTAGCAGGAAGTTGTTCGGACATGAAGTGAAAATTGCAAAACCTTCAGTGGCACACTGGAAGCCAAGAGCATAGCAACCATAACAACACATGTATTTTGTGAAAAATCACAATTTTGCAACTCAAAACTTTAAGAGGCATAAAAGTAAAACAGTAGAAGATTTGAAAAAGCTGAATCATACCTGAATAGCCAAATAATTTGTGAACATTTTAAAATTTGAATGGTTGTTCTAGGTGAAAATATGAGGAAGTAGTTAAGTTTCAAAAACAGGCAAAATTTAGCAGAATTGCAGAAGTTTCCCATTCATTTCAATGGGACAAATTAAAGGAAAAAAGCTTAATATTTTAAAAAGTATAATAGTTAAAAATAGCAAAAATCGTAGCAGGAATTAGCAAAAATAGCTGAATAGTTTAAAGTTTGAACGGTGAAAATAGCACAAAAATTGTGGAAGTAGTTAAACGGCGAAAAGTGTACGGAAACACCCGGAATAATAATAATAAAGAATAAAGAGAAACAGGAACTCAATAGTGTGGATGCTTAAAGCATCCACACAATAAAGAGAAACAGGAACTCAATAGTGTGGATGCTTAAAGCATCCACACAATAAAGAATAAAGAGAAACAGGAACTCAATAGTGTGGATGCTTCAAGCATCCACACAATAAATACAGTACACAACTGTACAGAATAGAATAAAATAAAATACTATATACAGTAGAATAAAATATACAATAAGATAAAAATAGAATACAAATGCTATATACAACTGAGTAAAAATACAACGATGTCAGAAAAGTATTGCACTTAGTGTTATTGCACATGTGTGGATGTGTGTGTTTGATCAGTTAAAGTCTTTATTGTGGAGTCTGACAGCAGTGGGGAGGAAAGACCTGCGAAATCTCTCCGTCCCACACCGTGGGTGCCGCAGTCTCCCGCTAAAGGAGCTGCTCAGTGCTGTCACAGTCTGCTGCATGGGGTGGGAGATGTTGTCCAACAGGGATGCCAGCTTAGCCACCATTCTCCTGTCACTCACCACCTCCACTGGGTCCAGAGGGCATCCTAGAACAGAGCTGGCCCTTCGGATCAGCCTGTTCAGTCTCTTCCTGTCCCCAGCAGAGATGCTGCCGCCCCAGCAGACCACACCATAAAAGATAGCAGAAGCCACCACCGAGTCATAGAAGGTCTTCAGGAGTGGGCCCTCCACTCCAAACGACCTGAGTCTCCGCAGCAGGTACAGCCTGCTCTGCCCTTTCCTGTAGAGGGCGTCTGAGTTATGAGTCCAGTCCAGTCTGTTGTTCAGATGAACACCAAGGTACCTGTAGCTGTCCACAGTCTCAATGTCCATACCCTGGATGTTCAGTGGTTGCAGTGGAGAATGCTTGTGCCTGCGGAAGTCTACCACCAGCTCCTTGGTTTTACTGGCGTTGATCTGGAGGTAGTTCAGCTGGCACCAGTCCACAAAGTCTTGAGTCAGTCCTCTGTACTCTTTGTCGTCCCCATCAGTGATGAGGTCGACTATTGCAGAGTCATCAGAGAACTTTTGCAGGAAGCACTGGGTGGAATTGTGGGAGAAGTCTGCAGTGTAGATGGTGAAGAGGAACGGAGCCAGAACCGTTCCCTGTGGGGCCCCCGTACTGCAGACGACCCTGTCCGACACACAGCCCTGAGTCCTCACATACTGTGGTCGGTCGGTGAGGTAGTCCAGGATCCAGGTAGTGAGGTGATGGTCCACTCCAGAGTTCTCCAGCTTGTCCTTCAGAACCGAGGGAAGAATAGTGTTGAAGCCACTGGAGAAATCAAAGAACATGATTCTCACAGTGCTTCCAGCGGTCTCCAGGTGAGAGAGGGAACGATGTAGGAGGTGAATGACGGCATCATCTGCTCCAATGCCAGGCTGGTAGGCAAACTGAAGTGGGTCCAGTGATGAGCTTGTTAGGCGCCGAAGCTGAGCCAGGACCAACCGCTCCAGGGTCTTGTACATGTACTTGGCCACAGCTGCAACATCTGTACCTGTGAAAGCTTCTTCTCTGTTGCTGCTCATATTGTACAGAAGAAGAGAGTTTCTTTATCATCAGAAAATGTCAATGAGCTTGTGAGTCTTTGCAGCTGGCTCGGTGCAGAGGAGGAAGAACATGTCAAGACAGAGGAAGATAAATGCAGTTCATGTTGTCAACTCAACCTGGACTATTGAAAGAGTTTTTCTTTGTCTTGTTTCTGACTGAGATTCTCCAAAGGAAATCCAGCACAAACACATACTTCACACACTCAAAGTCCTGCACAGTAAATGAGCTGATGAGCGTTTGTGCTGCTGCCTGATAACAGAACAATAGTTCTGCTGCTTCCTGTTCTGGAAACACACATTTATAAATGTTCACTTGCTGTTGATCAAAGGTATGTTGGTGGCTCTGGACGCTGAGGGAACTTTGTAAAAAACTAGATCAAATATTAACGTCCTGGCAGAGGCAAAGAACTTTGATTCGATATTTGATTTGATTCATGTTTCAGCTCAGACTGACAGAAATGTTTGAACTGCTGCTGTGTTAAAGGGAACACTGCTGTTAGAAAGCACCTGATCTGTTTCTGCACACTGAATGTTGCACTTCTGATACTGCAGTACTATTAATATATGTTGTTGTAACAAAGCCATTAATGGTGATTCAAAGTGTTCATGGTTTCCCAGCACAACAAATGATCACACAAGTGTGACTGATCCACTTTCTAATGTGTGTGTAGCCCACACTGTGTGTCACTGTGTCACAGGTGAGTCTGTGTGTCCAGGTTCTATGAGGACAACAGGATATAGTGACTGAGTCCAGCAGCTTAAAGTCTGACTCCATCCTCCATTTAAATAACTCACAGCAACAACTGAATAGCTTTGCCTTTGTGTAGCTGACACTTCATTTTAATCTCCTTCTATTCTGGTTCATCTGGTCTCAGTTTCTATAAGCACACAGGTTTCATCAGGGACTCTATGACCTCAGTAATCTTTGCTGGGCCTTAATGCTCTGAACAAAGCTGCACATCACAAGACTAAATAGAAATGAATCAGTCTTTCATTTCTCACTGCTGTTTGACTTCAGCTCTCAATGTCCCACCATAACCCATGGAAAGAATTACTGTCCATCCAGGCTGCTGAACATGAAGCTGAAGAAGGTGGAGTATTGTGAGGGCTGATGGAGATGATGATGAGGAATCCAGGAGCAGTGGGTGGATGGCAGCATCAGCATGAAGGATCAGTGTGAGAACACATCATCATCCACAAAGGAAACCAGTCTGAGTGTCTGACGCTCTTGTTAGAAAGACGCAGTCCCAGCAGTTAGCTTACCTGCTAGTTAGCTGAGAGCTAACTCACTTGTACATTGAATACCAAACTGTGTAAACCAGGGGTGTCAAACATATGGCCCGTGGGCCAAATCCAGCCCTTGGAATAATTTCATATGTCAAATATTGAAGAATTTTCAGGCTTCCTGATACTCAATGTGAGCACGGCTGAGATTTTATTCTGATGAGCAAACCCTGTGGCCAAACACATTAAGAGACAGACTGAGATCATACCATTATGTGAAAGAAGACGGAAATGTCCCATAGACAGCAAGGGTAGTGGTAGAGACCAGTACACAGAGAAATGGGAGCTGTATTGAAATGCAAGCGTGTCAGGAAAGAGTGAAAAGGCAAAATGAGCAGCATCTGGCTGCATTTCAGTGATATTGGAGACCACAAAGCTGAGTGCAACATTTATACAGGAGATATACAGGAGACGCTGAGAGTAGAACTGATAAAATTAGGAGCTGGCTAAAGTGAGACCCATTTTTATTTCCACCCATTTTCCATTGTGGAGGACAAAAGGTTTCAAACTCGTCCAGGTCTTAAACCTCACGTGTTCTTCCTAATAGCAGTAAATGGATAAAAATAAGGCTTTTATGAAAACACTGAATACAAATTGCTGCCTTTAAAAAGACTAAATGTACAGTTCAGTATTGAATACTACATAAAATAAACTATATATAAAGTGTGTCTGAATGGCAGAGATGCAGAAATATGTGCATATAGCACAGAGCCACGGCTCAGTGTCTGAATGAGTCTCACAGACCTGAATGTGCTGTTGAAGCCATTTATAATTATAACGTAATTCTTTACTCGTTTGATCTGCTCCTTACCACAAGCGACCAGACGTGGAAGGTTTTGGACTTTTAACTATATTTTCTGAAGTTTTACAACTTTTCTTACTGTTAAAAACCTCGTTATGGCCATTCATGCTATACAAAGTAATGAGACGTGTGTTATCTACAGAAATGTCAGAATCTCAGCTAAAAGTTCACAAAACCATCTCAACAACCGCCAAACAGCTAAAACAGCAGGTGAACAGATTACACAAAAAAGATGTGAACACAAATCCCCCTGATCATCTCTTTTTTTAAACATGAAGTGTAGTTTTGGACGTTCATTTACTGTTGGTTCAGTGAATTTTGGTTGGACAGTGATGAAACCTGCAGGCTCAGAATCTGTGAGAAGTCTGCTTTCAGCACACAACAGCATTGTTGTGTTGTGTGAATTCACCTCTGCAAACTCATCACTGTTTCACCATCATGTTTCTACTTAGACAATAACAAAGGAAGCAGTTCCCAGGAACTACTGCCTGTCTTGTTAACATAAGAGTATGTTGCCCTTCAAAACACCTCCACTTCTCCTCTTATTAGAGGACTGCCTTATTATTAATCTGCTAATTCTGTCAGTTGATGAAAGAAAAATGCTTGATCTCACCTGAGAGTTTCCAGTGTACAGCGTGGACTCTTTAGTCCTTCAGACAGAAGCTTCACGCCTGAATCCTGGCAAAGGATTCTGGGAAGTAGCTAGCCGGTCGTCACGGCAAAGCTACGAGAGCGTCTCTCAGCATGGGCCCGAAAAAAGTTCTGTCAGCCGAGGAAGGAGACGATATTAAGAAGTCGCTGGAGTTTATGACAGAGGAGATTTCTACTGTCAAACTGCAGCAGAAAGCCATCAAGAACCTGGTCGAGGAAGTTAAGGCTCTCCGCATCCAGAACGCCGAGAAGGATCGGCGGTTGGCGTACCTGGAGAACAGAGTGGCGGATTTGGAGCAGTACACCCGGATGAACGATGTTATCATCACGGGGCTTCGCATCAAACCCCGGTCATACGCCCGGGCGGTCGCCACTGACAATGTAGGAGGGCCAGGAGAGGAAGATGTCAACTCCACGGAGCATCAAGTGGCTACCTTTCTACGGTCCAAAGGTGTGGAAGTGGATTATAACAACATTGAGGCTTGCCACCCTCTACCCCGAAAAAATGACAGTGACAAACCAGCCATCATTGTGAGATTTGCAAACAGAAAACAGAAAACAGCACTGTTAAAACAAGGAAGGAAACTGAAAGGATCCGATGTCTTCATGAACGAACATCTGATAAAAAGAAATGCGGACATTGCCAGGAAAGCACGTTACTTGAAGAAACGGAAAAATTCAAAATACATGGACCACCAACTGCAAAGTATTCATTAAACTCAATGGAACACTGGAACAAGCCAAAGTGTTGGTCATCAGAAATATGGAAGAGCTGGACAAATACTGAGGTCAACTTACTCTGGAGGTATGAATACACATGTGACGTGACACACAACACAACACATGGCACAGTCCAAAAGAACTTCATCTGCATCCGGCAACAATATCAACATAACTCATTGGAATTCTCTTTATGATAATCTGGAACTGAGAACATTTCGATACACAGACCATAATGTTCTAGACTTAGAAAAGGATATAGACCCGGAAAATAATTTCTTCTACAACATCAGCTGTAACTGCTGCTACTTCACTGATGAACAGTTTAAGCACACCATCAACACGGAAAATAAATTATCAATAATCCATTTTAATAGCAGAAGTCTGTATGCCAACTTCAACAATATAAAGGAATATCTAAATAAGTTGACAAATCCATTTGGAATTATTGCCATTTCTGAAACATGGATCAATGCGGAGAAAGGAATGGACTTTGGACTGGAGGGATATGAAGTGAATTTTGTAAATAGAAGGAACAAGAGTGGAGGGGGAGTAGCTGTGTATGTGGATAAAAACCTAAACTACAAGGTGGTAGAAAGTATGACAACTGTAATTGATAATTTACTAGAATGTATAACAATTGAAATTTATAAGGAAAAAGAAAAAAATTTAATAATTAGCTGTATATATAGAACACCTGGCTCTAGTATTCAAGTATTTAATGACTTCATAGAGGAAATATTCTCTAAAACAAATCAAAAAGTTATGTTTATCTGTGGTGATTTTAATATTGACCTGTTTAATCCAAAAAAGCATAAAATGACCGACGAATTCCTAAA
This sequence comes from Mchenga conophoros, assembly GCF_057382185.1. Classification (NCBI taxonomy): domain Eukaryota; kingdom Metazoa; phylum Chordata; class Actinopteri; order Cichliformes; family Cichlidae; genus Mchenga; species Mchenga conophoros. The sequence goes on from NC_140528.1 coordinate 14,895,896, forward strand.
CACTATGTACAGTTTGAGTTTACATCCTAAAATAACCAGGCCTAGCAGAATTACACCACATTGTGCCACCTTACTTGACAATATTTTCACTAACAATATGGAAAACAACATTGTGAGCGGAATATTAATTAATGACATCAGTGATCACCTACCAGTTTTTGCAGTTTATGACACTAATTATAAGAAAAATCAGCATGAAGAACAACTGAGATACAGACGTGTAAGGACAGAAGAAACTATGACTGCATTTAAGAACGATCTATTAAATCAGGACTGGGATAAGGTGTACAAAGAAGCTGATATTGATATTGCATATGGCATATTTTTAAGAATATTCATGGAGTTGTACGATAAAAACTGTCCAACAATAAAATACAACAGAAAGCACAAATATTCAGATAGACCATGGCTCACTAAGGGTTTACAAAATGCATGTAAAAAGAAAAATACACTCTATAGGGAATACCTAAAACAAAGAACAAAAGAAGCTGAAAATAAATATAAAAAATACAAAAATAAGTTGACCAATATTATACGTGTATGTAGAAAGGAGTATTATAGTAAAATATTGAACAACAATAAACATAATATGAAAGGAATATGGGATGTTTTAAACGGTATCATTAAAAATAATTCTGGACAACAAAGTTATCCTCAATACTTTATCGATAATGGCAATATTATGGAAAACACTGCTGATAAGGTCAACAGCTTTAATCATTATTTTGTAAATATTGGACCAAAACTGGCAGAACAAATTCCTGAGTCACTGCCATCAGTAGAATGTAGTGAAAACCTGATTGATAGGAACCCTAACTCAATGTTCCTCACATCAGTGGAGGAAAAAGAAATAATTGACATTGTACACATGTGTAAATATAAAACATCTACTGATTGTAATGATATTGACATGAAAATCGTCAAGAAGGTCATTGAAGGAATTGTAGGACCTCTAACATATATTTGCAACTTATCATTTCAGACGGGAAAAGTGCCAAACAAAATGAAAATAGCTAAAGTTGTGCCGCTGTATAAAATTACAGGCCTGTTTCTTTACTACCACAATTCTCCAAAATCCTAGAAAACCTGTTTAATAAACGATTAGACAAATTCTTAGATAAATATAAATTACTCTCTGACAGTCAATATGGATTCAGATCAAAAAGATCAACATCTCTGGTATTAATCGAATCAATTGAGGAGATTACGAATGCTATAGATCAGAAACAGTATGCAGCTGGAGTATTTCTGGATCTCAAGAAAGCATTCGACACAATCAATCATGACATATTAATTAATAAACTGGAACGGTATGGGATTAGGGGGGTTGTACTGCAATGGGTGAAAAATTATTTAAGTGACCGGAAACAATTTGTGAAGCTGGGTGTCCATTCCTCATCATGCTTGGACATTGCTTGTGGTGTTCCACAAGGCTCTGTACTGGGTCCAAAATTATTTATTATTTATATAAATGATATTTGTAAGGCATCTGATATATTAAAATTAGTATTATTTGCAGATGACACAAATATTTTTTGTTCTGGGGGGAATCTAAAGGAGCTGCTGGATACAATTACTTCAGAAATGTGCAAAATTTAAAAATGGTTTAACAGGAACAAACTATCGCTAAATCTAAGTAAAACTAAAATTATCTTATTTGGGAATTCCCTTAGAAATGCACAAGTGCAGATTCATGTAGATGGTGTGGAAATTGAAAGAGTACTTGAACATAAGTTCCTTGGTGTGATTATAGATGATAAATTAAACTGGAAGTCTCATATAAATCATATACATAACAAAATTTCAAGAAGTGTCTCAATCTTGAGTAAAGTAAAACACATTCTGGACCACAAATCACTCCACATTCTCTATTGTTCCCTGATTGCACCGTATTTGAATTACTGTGCAGAGGTTTGGGGCAATACTTACAAATGTTCGCTATCATCAATCTTTATATTACAAAAAAGGGCTGTTACGTTCTGGTCCCGGCAAGTAATCAAACGTAACAAAAAGTTTGCCCCACTCACTTCCCACTCACGCATAAACCACAACAATGACACCTTTCAAAGTATTTAAGCAGCCATTTATTTTCATCGGCAGTGAGCAATGCCAAAACAATAAACAAAACTCCCTACAACAATCCCTACACTTCCCTACACCAAAATAAAAAGAAGCCAAAACAAAAGACAAGTCACTTACCTAACTATCTAACGAAAAAACAGGAGAAAACTTGTGTAATAAAAGAAAACGGCTTCTCACGCCTACTAGGCTGCGACAGTGAAAGTTATACAGCAACAAAAAAACAAAGTGACCGCCACTTGTTAACTTATTTACAATTATTTACAAGGCAAGGCTAGAGGTACGCATGAATACTCCAGCCTGCACTATAATGACACCACACACAACTCCGTGACCGAGTCAACGGGGTTCCAAAAAGCACTGTCAGTTGACTGTCATCCGGACGTTAAGTACTGGAGGTGGTCCATCAATTATCCACACAGGATCCACACAGGACAGGCAGAGACTCCACCCGGATATCCAGCAGCCACGCCCAGGTTTCCACCTCCTAGGAGAGAAAAAAAGGGGAAAGATACCCACAGCCATCCCCCCGTGGGAGGCATAACACAACACACACATCACTGGGTCGTAACAGGGCCATAAGGATAATCCATAAAACTGGTTACAGAGATCATACAAATCCACTATTCTTAAAATCAAAAATTCTAAAATTCACAGATCTGGTTCATTTTCTCACAGCACAAATTATATATAAAGCAATAAATAACCTGCTTCCTGACAATATTCTAAAAATGTTTTCTAAAAGGGAACGGGGATACAATTTGAGGGGGGAATTAAATTTAAAACATCCTCGTATCCGTACAACATTAAAAAGTTTTTGCATCTCTGTGTGTGGAGTGAAGCTGTGGAACAGACTAAGTAAAGATATGAAGCAATGTCCAAGCATGGCGCAGTTTAAAAAGCAGTTTAAGGATATGGTTTTTACAGGGTAAAGGGAAAAGGTAGAGATTTGATAGGGTGTTCTTGTCTAATATTTTCATGTGTGTGCGCATGCACGGGTTTGTTGGTATGGGTATATATATATATATATAAAATTGTAGGTTGTGTATCCTTCAGGTGTTAATGGGGTTATTGAAAATGTGTATATGTGCGTATGTGTGTATATACGTAGGTATGGATAGATAGAAACATATATGTGTATATATTTAAAAAAAAAATACACATAACATATAATGTAATTGCAAGGGGGTATTTCTGTAGTCTATTGATACTAGATAGTGGAAAAGGGGTGGGATTAAATAAGTTTATGCTTCTTCCTGCTCCTTTTTGAACATGGACGTTATTTGGAGTTGTGGTTGCTCATTTTCCTTTTGTTTGCTTTGTTCATTTGTCTCTTTTAATTCTATTTTTTTTTATACTTTTTCAACATGTTCAAAATAAAGATTAAATCAATCAATCAATCCTTCAGGTTAATGTTACTCAGGTCCAGCTGTCTCAGATTAGAGGTCTGAGAGCTGAGACCTGAGGACAGAGCTTCACAGCTTCTCTCTGACAGGTCACAGTGACTCAGTCTGAAAAATAACAGATAAACAATTACAAAAATAAAACACTTCTGTTGAAGTGTAATTAGATACTATTATATTTAGCAATATTTCATCTTGTTCTGTCAGGAAACTGAGCACTGATGCAGAACAACATGTGGAGAGAATCAGAGGAGAAGAAGTGAAGAGAGAACAGCAGTAAAACAACACTGAATTGTTCAGTGTGCTTTTGATATCAACAAAATGTGTCAAATTTCTTTATTTTGTATTTGTTTTAGTAGAACTGATGGTTATCACTTAGATAACAACCACAGGCCAGGTCTAAATTGCACTTTGGTGACAGTTACACCCAGAAATATTTCAGAAATGTGGACAATTTGTGCTCCAATGTATCCAGCATTGAACAAACTGAGTACCGATGACCACTTCATATTTTTGATATTTTATTTCAGTTGTTCCACCTGATCTGTGTTAACTAGAATAAACATTTAAAAACTAAAGCTATGATCACATATGTACTTACAGAGCTTTGTTGGAGGCTTTGACCACTGGCAGCAGCCTCAGAAGAGCCTTTTTAAAGGCTCATGTTCTCACTTAGATCATCTATTTCTACTTACATTTCTTTCTGGGAAAAACGGGGATTACTTTGAAAACAGGAACTATTTTCCCCAAAAATCAGCCGAGTGATTAGTAAATCACTCAAACATCTTCTCAGGCAGAAGAAGCTGTCTTGTTATGAGGGAGAGAAGAAAAAGATCGAGGCACAGAAACTTGTTGAAAGAGAGATAAAGCAGCTAAAATCAGGTGTAAAAGTAAAGCAGAGCATAAGTTGAATAAAGGACACTCAAGGCTGGCTTGGAAAGGAATGAAGTCCATGGTGGGGATGCAGAGCAAGGACCAAAGATGAATGTGATGCTGAATCAGCAGAAGACTTGGACTCATTTGATTCCAGCTTTGATATCATTGATTTCAATGAAGATCTTTGTGATTGTAGCAAAGGGCTGGTAGCTCTGAGAGTCCCACTGATGAGGTGTCTGTGAAGGTTCGCAGTCATCTAAAGAGCTTAGAAAAAAAGGCCTCTGGACTTCTTTAAGTTTCTTGAAGACATTTCACCTTTCACCTCTCATCCAAGAAGCTTCTTTATTTCTATGGTCAAATGGTGGAGAGTCCCAGATTAGCCTGTGTACAAACAGACTTCAGCCATATGAGAGTGATTGTGAGTGAATGAGAGCACACACAGGACACTCCGATCTCTGAATATGTGTGACTCAGTGAAAAAGAGGATTGTACTGGATATACTGTGACTGACAAACAGAGTTTAAAGAGAAAGGTGTTTGGATTAAAATGGATTATGCTAAAGTGAACGTGCTAATGAAATCTGAACTGACTGAAATGTGAAGTGAAGATGTAAAAGAGAGAGAGAAACTGATAATAAGGTGGGGCTGAAGATCAAACACCTGATTGGTTGAGTAGATATCAGACCGACAGTTTCACAGTTTTCCCTGTGGATTATAACTTTAAGAAGATGTGACATTCATCAAGGAATCCTGCTCTCCGGATTATTTCCATGAACACTGAGCTGGAACACATCTACAGTGCTGGAAGTGCCCGTCTCACCACCAACCTCTCTGTGCACATTCACTTTTCAACCCTTTGTGAGACAATAAAGGTGTAAATCTGAGTATTTATCTATGTTAGTGCAAACACCTCTAATAGGTTGGTTTAGTCTTTCTAAGTCATAACTTCCCTTGGAGTCTGCGGTCCAGGCTCCTGAAATTATCCTAGTTTAACAAGCACTACAATCTAGAGGAGAGCTGCACTAACAGGTGTGACTGATGAGATCTGACCTGCAAGGATACTCATGTTTCTCCAAAAGCTGATTCTGTTCATCTGGTCGTAGCGTTTTGTGGGAGAAATATTTCGTCACTCATCCAAGTGACTTCGTCAGTCTCAGCTGACTGCAGGTTTCCCCAATCTTATAAACAGTACATTTGCATATTGACTGAAACCAGCCCACTGAAGGAACAATGCCAGATAATCACAGCTGATCTCTGACAAACCACAGCCAAACAATCTGTATAAAGAATGAAAGATGTAAGTTTATTAGACAAAGTGCTTGAAATCATTCAGTGTTTCATCATCTGTTCAGAGCTGAAGAAGGTTCAGAATGTAGAAGTTTAGAAAATGGAAACTCCAAACAGGTGAAGCCAACAGGAAGCAGCTTCAAACAAACAAGAGAAAAAACTCTGAACCTTTCACATTAAAGTCGTACATTTATCATAAAAACAGGAAAAAGACTTGAAAAAGTCATGTTTTTCCTTCCAGGAACCACAAGGCTTCACTTTTAAGGCAAGGCAAGGCAAGTTTATTTGTATAGCACAATTCAACAACAAGGTGATTCAAAGTGCTTTACAGAGACATTAGAAACAAGAACAAATAAAAAGCATGATTTAAAATTGATTAAAACAAGCAAATAAAACAACTAACTAATTAACAAACAAACAAACAAACAAACAAAACAGTATATAAAATCAAAACAGATAAAATCAGAACAGTAGATAAAATCAGTAGTTAAATGTAAGTTTTGAAATTTAAGCTTAAAGTGTGGATTTGGTGCTTTATTCAAATGCAGCTGAGAACAGGTGAGTCTTCAACCTGGATTTAAATAAACTGAGTGTTTCAGCTGATCTGAGGCTTTCTGGGAGTTTGTTCCAGATATAAGGAGCATAAAAGCTGAATGCAGCTTCTCCGTGTCTGGTTCTGACTCTGGGAACTGATAAAAGACCGGATCCAGATGACCTGAGGGATCTGGATGGTTCATACTGGGTCAGGAGGTCATTGATGTATTTTGGTCCTAAACCATTCAGAGCTTTATAGGCCAGCATCAGAACTTTAAAGTCTATCCTCTGACGGACAGGCAGCCAGTGTAAGGACCTCAGAGCTTGACTGATGTGGTCCACTTTTTTGGTCTTAGTGAGGACTCGAGCAGCAGAGTTCTGAATGAGCTGTAGTTGTCTGACTAATTTTTTAGGTAGACCTGTAAAGATGCTGTTACAGTAATCAAGCCTACTAAAGATGAATGCATGGACTAGTTTTTCCAGGTCCTGTTGAGACATCAGATCTTTTATCCTTGAAATATTCCTGAGGTGATAGTAAGCTGACTTTGTTATTGTCTTAATGTGTTTTTCTAAGTTTAGGTCTGCATCCATCACTACACCCAAATTTCTCGCCTGGTTTGTGGTTTTTAGATGTATAGATTGAAGTTCTCTGGTGACCTGTAATCGTTTTTCTTTGGCGCCAAAACTATTACCTCAGTTTTGTTTTTGTTTAGCTGGAGAAAATTGTGGCACAACCAGTCATTGATTTCCTCAATGCATTTACCAAGAGCCTGCACAGGGCCTTGGTCTCCTGGTGACATTGTGATATATATTTGTGTGTCATCTGCATAGCTGTGATAGTTTATTTTGTTGTTCTTTATAATCTGTGCCAGTGGGAGCATGTAGATGTTAAACAGAAGGGGTCCCAAGATGGAACCTTGGGGAACTCCACATGTGATATTTGTCTGCTCAGATGTGAAGTTACCTATTGATACAAAGTATTTCCTGTTTTCTAAGTATGTTTTGAACCAGTTTAGTACAGTTCCTGAAAGACCTGTCCAGTTCTCCAGTCGTTTGAGTAATATGTTGTGGTCAACTGTATCAAATGCTGCACTGAGACCCAGTAAAACTAAGACTGACATTTTTCCACTGTCTGTATTCAGACAAATGTCATTAAACACTTTGGTCAGAGCAGTTTCAGTGCTGTGGTTCTGTCTAAAACCTGACTGGAAGGCATCATAGTAATTATTCTGTTTTAAGAAGTAATTGAGCTGTTGAGAAACTGCTTTTTCAATGATCTTACTTAAAAATGGGAGATTTGAGATCGGCCTGTAGTTGTTCATTTGTGTCTTGTCAAGATTGTCCTTTTTCAGTATAGGTTTGATTACAGCAGTTTTTAGTGGTTCTGGAAACACACCTGATAATAAAGAAAAGTTGATGATCTGACTCTAAAGTCTTTGAGACCTTTTTGAAAAAACTTGTTGGCAGGATATCTAAACAGCAGGAGGAGGAGTTCAGTTGACCTAAGATGTCCTCCAGGTCTTTGCTGTTAATAGGTTGAAACTGTTTCGTGATGTTTAAACAGTTTTTTGGTGGACACAGTACATATCCTGGATCTGCTGTTGATGTACCAATTGCTTGTCTAATTTTTTGGATTTTTTCAGTGAAGAATTTGGCAAAGTCATTGCAGGCCATGGTCGAATGAAGTTCAGCTGCCACTGACACAGGAGGGTTTGTTAGCCTGTCAACTGTAGAAAATAAGACCCGAGCATTATTGCTGTTTTTAGTGATGATGTCAGAGAAGTAGGACCTCCTTGCACTCCTCAGTTGTAAATTATAATTGTAAAGTTTCTCTTTATAAATGTCATAATGAACCTGGAGGTTTGTTTTTCTCCATCTGCGCTCAGCTTTCCTACACTCTCTTTTTTCATTTTTCACCAGTGTGGAGTTTCTCCATGGAGACTTTTTCCTTCCAGAGATAACCTTCACCTTAATGGGAGCAATGGTGTCCATTACATTTAACATGTTAGCATTGAAGCTATTGACGAGCTCATTGACTGACCCTCTGGACAGGTCAGGTGTTAATGGGAAGACCTGGTTAAAAATTGCACTACTGTGTTCAGTTATACACCGTTTTGTGATCACTGTTGTTGATATATTTGTGTGGGCTGAGATTTTACTTTCAAAGAAAACACAGTAATGATCAGACAGGCCCACATCAGACACAGTAACCTTTGAAATGCTCAGGCCTTTGGAGATCAGTAGGTCAAGAGTGTGTCCTCTATTATGTGTGGCCTCTGTTACATGCTGAGTCAGCCCAAAGTTGCCCAGAGTGTTACTCAGGTCTTTAGTCCCTTTGTCCTGAGGGTTGTCCACATGAATGTTAAAATCCCCAACAATAATTACACAGTCAAAATCAACACAGATCACAGACAGCAGTTCACTGAGGTCATTAAAAAAGTCTGTGCAGTATTTGGGAGGCCTGTAAACATAACTTTGGATGGGGCATTCAGCTGTAAAGCCACATATTCAAAAGACTGAAAACTTCCAGGAGATAGCTGCTTACATTGAAATGATTCATTAAATAAGACAGCAACCCCCCCTCCTCTCCTGCTCACCCTGGCCTCACTGATAAAACTGTAGTTAGGAGGGGTCGTCTCGATGAGAACAGCTCCACTGTTACTTTGGTCCAACCAAGTTTCAGTTAAAAACATAAAATCAAGGTTGTGCTCAGTGATTAAATCATTAATTAAAAATGTTTTCCCAGCTAAAGATCTAACGTTTAATAAAGCCAACTTAAGTGTTTTAGAGGTATTACTTGTCCCCCCCCCCCCCCCCCCCCCCGTGTTTGGGAGCAGTCTGTGGCACACAAGGTATGTTTACTATGTTTAAAGATCTTTTATATTGCATCTCTCTGTGTTTTGACCAGGCCACATGTCTCCTGTCACCTAAAAGTACAGAAATTTTAAAACCTTCTAGTAAACAGTGTTAGCGCCATTTATAGTTATTACATGTTTTATTTTGAAAGGCCTGAAAAGGATATGGTGCTTTTGTTGTGAAAGGTTTGTGAGAAATAAAGCAAGCGAATGGCGGAGCGACACGATGGTTTTACCGTCGTTGTTGCACAAACCGACGCGTAAAACAGCCTCTGTCTATCCAGACTCTTATTTTAGATATAAGAGAAATAGAGAACTCCAAGAAGAAACAAAGATAGCCATTACATTAAGTAAAACCATCATGCTCCCGAGCAAGACGACTGCATCGCTATGAGATCGTGCAAAGTTTGATACAGCAAGTCAGTTAAGTGCACAGAGCCGTATGCATGAAGAATCTAAGAAAAGAAGAAATAAGCTTTCATGGATAAAGTTTTGGACTATGATATGCTGCTAAGCTACAAGTCGTGTTAAAACTGAACAATTGCGATTCTCAACTTCTTACAAATAAGTCAGTGACAGTGTTTTTGGTCTTAAGAAGATGACACTAACTACGAAAGCCTCAGCTTTGTGTCATAGACCATTTTGTTTCATGAACACTTGTTGAATAAGAAGTTGTGTAAAAGGAGCAGAGATGGCAGATAAAGACCCGCAAGGTTGCAGGCCCAGGGCACAGAGCTGCAGTAGCGGGACTGGCCACAAGAAGGCGCAAAAGTACACCGAAAGAGGTTTGGAAGAACAGCTCGGCAGGCACATAAACGCAAGAAGGTCCAAGCTGTCACAATTAACTTCAAAAATGAATAAAATTAGCGGACTGATGAAAGAGAATGAAAGCCTTGACATTGTTGATGAACATTTAAGTAACTTTTCAAAGCTGCATGAAGAATTCTTACGGGCAAATGATGATGTACTGTCACTGTTGCCAGAAGATGAAAGGAATGTGGACCAGATGCTCTGGTTCAATCCAAAAAAGGAGCAGTTCAGTGCGTTTATGACTGAAGTTGAGAAATGGATCATCGTAACAAGACATCAGCATCAAGACGACGTGAGCCCAGATGACAGCGTGTCAGTGACTGCTAGACTAATTGCAAAGAAATCAGGTACCAGCTTTGGAAGAAGCTCAGTCAGTAGCCGCTCATCAAGATCGTCCAGAGCTTCTTCGGTATCATCTGTACGGCAGAAAGAAGAAGCAGAGCGCGCTACTCTGCTTGCACGAGCCGCATCCTTGAAACAGAGACAAGCCTTGGACATTGAAGAATGTAAGTTAAAAGCAAGAAGAGAACAGCTTGAGATCGAGACAGCTATTGCTGCTTCTACAGCCAAAATAAAAGTGTTAGAGGACTGTGAATATGACAGCTGTAAAAATGATGTGGAACAGTGTGAATCGGCTGTTAAGCACTTCAGCTTCCAAGAGCCAAAGGTACAAGGTGAACATGATGGGCATTCAAAGGTAAACAGTCACAGTGTAAAACAAGAAGATGACTTGCACCAAACTGATGCCAGTGTTATTCCAATGAATCTATGTGAAGTCATGTTGAAACAAAATGATATCACTGAGATGTTAGTTAAACAACATAGACTGTCACATTTGCCTCAAAGAGACATTCCCATCTTTAGTGGTGATCCACTTGAGTTCATGCCATTTACAAGAGCCTTTGACCATACAATTCATGACAAAACTGACAGTGACAGTGACAGGTTATATTACCTCTGAACAGAGGTGAGCCCAGAGATTTGGTAAGAAGTTGTCAGCACATGGATCCTCAACAAGGCTACAGTGAGGCAAGGAAGTTGCTGTTTTGTGATTATGGTAATGAACTAAGAATTGCAACTGCCTACATGAACAGAGCATTCAATTGGCCACAAATCAAAACAGATGATGCAAAGGCTCTTCATAGCTATTCACTGTTTCTCACTGGTTGTAACAATGCAATGCAAGACATCAGTCAACTGCAAGAGATGGAGATCCCCACGAACCTCAGAGTTATTGTCTCTAAACTGCCATACAAAATGAGAGAAATGTGGAGAGTCTCTGCGTTTGACATTCAAGAAACAAGTGGAAGGAGAGCAAAGTTCTCAGATCTGGTTAGATTCATAAACAGACAAGCAAAAATAGCTGCAGATCCTTTGTATGGTGACATTAAGGATGCTGAAGACAAAGCAAAGTCATCTGCAAATGTGAGAATGACTAGATCATCCAGGCAAAGGGGAAGCACATTTGCTACAAGTGTAACACAAGCTGCAAATGAAAGGTCACCTGAAATTAATAAAAGTGCTTCTTGTCACACTAGCAATGCCTTCCAGAAACCATGCATATACTGTGAAAAACTCCATACACTGGCAGAATGTCAAAAGGTCAGAAACCAGCCTTACAAAGAAAGACTAGAGTTCCTTAAAGCAAAGGGTCTGTGCTTTGCATGTCTGACACAAGGTCATCTGAGTAAGGACTGTAAGAAAAGATCATTGTGTGAGTACTGCTCTAAGAGACATCCAAGTATGCTTCATTGGACAAAGGAGGAGGACAGTAAGGCAGACGATTGCATCCAGAGAAATGTCTCAGACATTCCCACAACAAGTGATGAAACACACACTTCAGGCAGAATTTGTGGAGCCACAGGGGCCGGAAAAGGCATTCATGTGTTATCGATCGTTCCTGTGTGGGTTAAGTTGAAGAAAGGCAATAAGTTGATTGAGACTTATGCATTCATGGACAATGGGAGCCAAGCCACGTTTTGTTCAGAAAAACTGATGAGACAACTGGGTGTAGAAGGTAAGAAGACAAAATTCATGCTTCGCACAATGGGACAAGAAAAGATGGTGACAAGTTACCACCTGTCAGGATTAGAAGTGTGTGGTTTAAATGAGAACACCTATATAGATCTTCCTGACATTTACACTCATGCAGACATTCCAGTGTCTAGAGAGAACATCCCTACACAGGATGACTTAAAAAGGTGGCCACATCTTTGGCAAATCAAGTTCCCACATTCAGACGCAGACATTGGACTTTTGATAGGATGTGATGTGCACAAGGCTATGGAACCATGGGAGATTATTCATAGTAACGATAACGGTCCATATGCTGTTCGAACAGTCCTGGGTTGGGTTATCAATGGCCCTCTCAAGAGAGATTCTTGCTCTACTCCTTCTGACAGAGAGCTGAGTGTTTCAGTAAATCGCATCTCTGTCACTAATGTTGAGAATCTTTTGATGCAACAGCTCAACTATGATTTTCCAGAGAAAGCTTCTGAGGAAAAACAGGAAATGTCACGAGAAGACATCATGTTTATGGATTCTGTCAATGGCACAGCTGAAATGATTAATGGTCATTATAGCATAGGTCTTCCTTTGAGAAACAAAGCTGTCAAAATGCCAAACAACCGCAGTGCAGTAATGCAGAGGGCAGAGAATCTGAAAAGAAAATTAATCAGAAACACAGAGTTTCACAAGGAGTATCAGAGCTTCATGTCTGACTTGCTGAATAAAGGCTATGCAGTTCAGGTACCAAACACAAAGACTACCCCTGAAAATGAGAGAGTTTGGTACATACCACACCATGGGGTGTACCACCCCCAGAAAAGAAAACTCCGTGTAGTTTTTGACTGTGCAGCATCCTTTCAAGGGAAATCACTGAACGAAGAACTCTTGCAGGGGCCAAACCTAACGAACACACTGATTGGAGTACTAACAAGGTTTAGGTGGGATCACATTGCCTTGATGTCAGACATAGAAGCTATGTATCACCAGGTGCGAGTACCTCCAGAGGACAGTGATCTTTTGCGTTTTCTCTGGTGGCCAAACGGGAACTTGAATGAACCTCTGCAAGAATACAAAATGATGGTGCACTTGTTTGGGGCAACATCCTCCCCAAGCTGTGCAAACTATGCACTAAAAAAGGCAGCAGAAGATGCTAAAGAAAAAATGCCACTAGCAGCAGTTAATGCTGTTCTGAACAATTTTTATGTAGATGATTGTCTTCTGTCAGTTTCAGATGAAACAGAGGCATGTACTATGGTCAGGGACCTGACTGCATTGTGTGAGAGTGGAGGATTTCACTTAACAAAGTGGATGAGCAACAGCAGAGTTGTCCTTGCTTCCATTCCTGAAAGGGAAAGAGCAAAAGAGATGAAAGATTTGGATTTGAGACATGATGCACTACCAGATGAAAGAGTCCTAGGAGTGAACTGGTGCACAGAGACAGATGTATTCAAGATCAGGATAACTGAAAAATCTGTGCCAAAGACTAGGCGAGGCATCCTCTCATTTGTAAGTGCAATATATGACCCATTGGGCTTTTTGTCTCCTGTCATACTGACAGCAAAAATCATCCTGCGAGAGCTATGTGGCAGGAAGATTTCATGGGATGAGGAAATCCCAGCTGAACTGGCTCAAAGGTCACAAGTTTGGCATTCAGAGCTTTCAAAACTTCATGGCTTTACCGTCAACAGGTGTTTGAAACCTGCTGGATTTGGAGTGGTCATATCTACACAATTGCACCACTTCGCTGATGCCAGTGAGAGAGGTTACGGAGTCGTTACTTACCTCCTTATCACAAACCAGAAAAGAGAAACTCACTGCTCATTCATTATGGGCAAGTCCAGAGTGTCTCCTCTGAAGCAGATGACAATTCCACGTCTCGAGTTGACAGCAGCTGCAGTAACTGTAAAAATGGACAAGCTCATGAGAAAGGAGCTGCAAATGCCACAAGAAGAATCTGTGTTTTGGTCTGACAGTAGCACTGTTTTGAAGTACATTTCCAGCGAGAACATCAGATTTAAGACATTTGTAGCAAATAGAGTGTCACTTATTAGAGACAACACAAAACCAAGTCAGTGGATGTATGTAAACTCTGAATTAAACCCTGCTGACCACGCTTCAAGAGGAATGAACACAGAGACATTCATGAAGTGTTCAAACTGGATTGCTGGGCCAGAGTTTTTGACAAAAGATAAGGAAAACTGGCCAATTCCACCGGACATTAAAGAAATACCAAAAAATGATGTCGAAGTCAAAGAGGTGATGAGTGTGGATGTTACAAAATTACATGAAAATCCAGTGAACAAACTGATCTCTCACTATTCAGACTGGTACCGTCTAAAAAAGGCAGTTTCCTGGATACTTACGTTCAAGCAGCTGCTTGGCAGGTTGAGTGCGCATCGGAAGCTTCTCATGTCACAAGCAAGTGGCTGTGACAGCAGTAAAAGGAAATCTGAAAGGGTTGCAGGTCAAATGCAGCAGTTCAAAACATGTATTAAGGGATCTTCACTTACCACTGCAGATGTTGCAAAGGGAGAAACTCAGATTGTTAAGTTTTGTCAAAATCAAAGCTTCGCAGAAGAAATTGCAAGTCTTCAAAAGGGTGACAAGCTTAAAAGGAGCAGTCACATTGTGAAGCTGGATCCTTTTGTCCAGGATGGAGTTTTAAGGGTTGGCGGTAGGTTGCATGAGTCTGCACTACCAGCCGATGTTAAGCATCAAGTGATTCTCCCTAAAAGTCATCATGTTTCTACTTTGATTCTGAGACACATTCACCAAGAAACAGGCCATGGAGGAAGGAATTACATATTATCCAGGCTGAGAGAAAGATTCTGGATTCCACAGGCAGATTCAGCAATAAGAAAGATCCTGTCAAAGTGTGTAACATGTAGAAGGACATCTGCGAAACCTGGTGAACAAAGAATGGCAAACTTGCCACAAGATCGCCTGATTCCTGACAAACCTCCATTCACAAATGTGGGTGTAGACTATTTTGGACCTTTTGAGGTCAAGCATGGGCGCAGCAGAGTTAAGCGATATGGTGTATTGTTTACATGTCTTGCTGTTAGAGCAATACACATAGAAGTTGCCCACTCACTTGAGACTGATTCTTGCATAAATGCATTCAGGAGGTTTATTGCAAGACGAGGTCAAGTGTCTGTCATGAGATCAGACAATGGCACTAACCTTGTGGGTGCAGAAAGGGAAATGCGTGAAGCAATCAAGGGATGGAATCATTCAAAAATCTCAGAAATGCTCATGCAAAAGGGCATCACCTGGATATTTAACCCCCCAGCAGGGTCACATTTTGGAGGAATCTGGGAGAGATAAATTCGCTCAGTTAGAAGAATTCTTAACCAGATCCTAAAGCAGCAACCTCTGGATGATGAATGCTTGCGGACATTGCTATGTGAAGTTGAAGCAATTGTCAACGGCAGGCCAATAACAAGAGCGTCTAATGACCCCAATGATTTAGACGCACTTACACCTAATCATCTACTTCTTCTTAAAGGGCAGCCAGTACTGCCACCTGGATTGTTTCAAAGAGAGGACTTGTATGCAAAAAAAAGGTGGAGACAGGTGCAGTACCTGTCAGACATTTTTTGGAAGCGTTGGACTAAAGAGTATTTGCCGCTTCTACAAGAAAGACAGAAGTGGTTAGTGACTAGGAGAAATCTGAGACCAGGAGATGTTGTTCTCATAGTTGATGACAGTGCACCAAGAAGTTCCTGGTTAATGGGAAAGGTTGAGAGAACAGTTCCAGACTCACATGGACTTGTCAGACGTGTGTTTGTCAAAACCAAAACTAGCGTTTTGGAGAGGCCTATCGACAAGTTATGTTTGTTGCTTGAAATGGAGGCAACAGTTTGAATCTCAGCCTCATGTGTAACAGATATAGGTTCAACACATATGACTTATGTTTCATATAATGTTTGGTTAAGCCAGTTAGATTATGAGTGTTGATATTAAATGACGCTTTATTGTGTTAATGTGTAATTGTTATGCCTTAGCAGTAACAATTAGGGGCCGGAATGTTAGCGCCATTTATAGTTATTACATGTTTTATTTTGAAAGGCCTGAAAAGGATATGGTGCTTTTGTTGTGAAAGGTTTGTGAGAAATAAAGCAAGCGAATGGCGGAGCGACACGATGGTTTTACCATCGTTGTTGCACAAACCGACGCGTAAAACAGCCTCTGTCCATCCAGACTCTTATTTTAGATATAAGAGAAATAGAGAACTCCAAGAAGAAACAAAGATAGCCATTACAAACAGGGTCCCAGCTTCTCCTGGGAAAAGTCACCACTGCCATAATCCTCACAGCCCAGACCCTTCACACATCACACATCAGACTGCGGAGACAGGGCATGAAGGTGGTAAAGAGGAAGTAAGGGGGGCGAGGCTGGGCAATGTGACTTCGATTGCTCTGTTGAGGGTGGGGCTCGATGGCGAACCTTTGGCCGCTCTGGTGGGGGGTTTATGGGGGACAAAAAGGGATTGGGACGGGGGGTAGATCTGAGCCCAGCATTGACCCGCTCCATCATCTCCTCAGTGAATTTCAGGTGTGGGGAGGAGGGAGAAAGGGAGGGGGAGGAGGGTGATGGCCTGTCAGGGGTTTGGGGGACTGGGGAAGGTCGTGGTCCCTGGTCCTGGTCGTTGGTGTTGTTGAGAGAGTTGGAGGCAGATAGGGACCCCTCTTCTTGCCTTAGATGTCTCTCCTTTCTGAGGCTCTTCCTCAGATGCCTTAGATGTCTCTCCTTTCTGAGGCTCTTCCCGGGTGGGGGCAGATGGAGCTCCTCCTCAAGGTTTCTGCTGGGCTTTGTCTGTTCTTGGAGTACTGTTTGTTCCTCTTTATGAGATAACTCCTCGTTTATCTCAGCCTTGGCACCAAGCACAGATGGATGACGTATGGAATAAAACAAGTTGGAGGTAAACAGTTTCACCCCTGACTTGTTAAAATTAAATCCATTTGCTTTAAACAGATGCCTGCGTTCCCAAAAAACTATTAAAGTTGTCGATAAAATGCACTGAGTGGTCAGCACATGCTGATATAAGCCATTTATTCAGTGTAAACAACCTGCTGAATCTCTTGTATCCTCTGACCGGCGGTACAGGTCCACTGATGAATACAGCTGCATTCAGAGAGTTTACAGTATTTAATAATCCAGTAAAGTCCCGTTTCAGGACCTCCGACTGTTGTTTGGACACATCGTTTGACCCTGTATGCAGAACAATGTTTGTCACAGTTGGATATTCATCTGCAATTTGAAGAATTCTCTCCTTCAGGTTGTTGACCATATCGTTAGGAAAGCAGAGGACTTTAGTGTTCTTACCGCACATCCTTTGTACATCCTTTACGGCAGAGTCACCCACAATCAGAGTTTCAGGCCTAGCCTTTAGCTTTCCCTGTGGTCTTTTACTTTTCAACAGATTTTCAGACCTTACTTCGCTGCTTTTAGATGGATGGTTGTCCGATATAGATCCAGGGTCCTTTGATAGTGGAGCAAATCTGTTCTGCAGTTTCACATTCAGTTGTTTTGGAGGTTTGTTGTTATCCTTCCTATTCACGGTTGTCCAGTCCTGTTTCCTCCCGTATACAGGGGTAGAAGAGCTTCTCTGTCTCGTAGGAAGTGAAGGCCAGTCGGTTTCAGAGATTTCAGCTCGCTGTGCCCTGCCTGTGGTACGTCCTCCCCCTTCCAGGAGACATGATTTATGTCTTGGTTTTGCACCAAGACAGTCCAAGGGGGGATTATCACTTGAGGATTTATAATAATGCACAGAGTCTACTTTCTTGGTCATGTTATCTGTGCTCCTTAGCTGTGTACTAGCTTGCTCATCGCCATTGTTTTGAATCAAAGGCAAGGTTGTTTCATTTCCACACAGTCCATTTACCTCCACGTTTATTTCTAAGCGATGAATTTTTGTCTCCAGTACTGCAATCTTCTGCAGGAGGCTGTGGTAGTCATCTGTGGAGAGGGAAGGCATCTTGTTGCTAGTTAGCCTAGCGGTTAGCCCCTTTCCAGGTTATTGAGGCTGTTCGGTGCCCAGACGCTGTAATCAGGCTTCAGCTGTGTCTAGGCCACAGACACACGGAGCGCTGAGGATAAGGTAACTATAAAAATGTTGCTGTTTCTGTTAAGAACACTTTAGTCCTAATGATCTATAAGTGTCCAGAAGCTATCGCAGGTAAGCTCATGAGGAAAAAAGGGAAAAAATCAGCATAAAAATCAATAAAAATCAATAAAAGAAGCAAAGCATTTAAAGAGCAAAGAGATGAAGCGTCCACACTCACAAAAGGGGAGGAGCCATAGTAGGAGAGCAAAGTGCTGCCAGACTCTTATTTCTGACAGGAACAGAAGAAACCACAGCAAACTGGTCCAGTTCTTCATCTTCATCACAATCTGTTTATTTCTGATGGTGTCTTCAGTCTGAGGTTTGAAGTTTCCATGTCTGTGTGATGTGTGGTGTGAAGGCTGCTGGTTAAACTGGGACTCACTGTTTAAAGCACTGAGTGCTCATAGAGAGATGCTCCATGAGTCCCAGTACAGACTACAAACATGGTGGAAACTTAGCTTTGATATCCACACACTCTGCACGTCTGTGAGTAACTGTGATGAAGATGTGCAGAGATCTGTGTCCAAACAGGAGAAAGACTGTAAAGACTCTGTGCTTCTAACATATGTGAGGCTGTTTGTTGTTGTTGCCATGGAGCTTTGCACTGTTTGGGTCAGCAGGTCATGTGATCAGGTTTGTTCTGCTGGACGATGGTTCAGTGTCAGGTTTCTTTGCATTCATCAATAAATATCTAAATAAATCAAAGACTCCATGTTTGTTCTTTCATCATGTGACCTCTGCTCATCCATCTCTGTGTGTATCAGGATACATTTGGCTCATAATACACAGAAAAATCAGAGTTATTACCTGTAATAAATGTGAAAGATTCCTGCAGTGATAACCAGGCAGGACTGAAACACATCCAAGCTGTCACCACGGTAACAGCACCGTCCATCCACAGGTGAGGGGAGGAGCAAAATCAGAATCAGAATCAGAATCAGAATACTTTATTGATCCCTGGGGGAAATTATTTTTTGTTACAGTGCTCCATTTTAAACCAACATTAAGACAAGACAGACAATACGCTAACTAAGAATAGTACAATATATACATATATATACATACATACATACATAAGTCACTTATAAATAAATATTTGGAAAAGAAACATGAAAAAGAGGGACTTTCACCATTTTATACTAAAAACACTCAACTAATGTTTCTAATATGAAACAAATAAGCCCACATTAATGTGAGCGTTTATTAAATAATAATAATGATGATTTCCTCCTGATCTCATTTCCACAGCAGAGAAAACTGTGGTGTATATTGAGGTGGAGGGTGTGGTCTGTGGCTCAGGTGTAGAGTGAGGGTGGGGTGCACCACAGCAGCATGCTGGGACTGCTGAGGGTGGAGGAGGGAGTGATGATGACATCAGAGCTGCAGCACAGAGACCAGTGAACACACAGTCTGTTCATCTTTGCATAGATACAATATACAGCACAATATTGAATGACAGACACGCTGTGGGAGCTTCCACAGATACACTGACGTCAGCATCCAGAGTCCTCCTGCTGCTCCCCCCTCAGAGCCCCGTGATCAGCACCAACACATTCAGTTAGATGACAGAGTCCAGCTGCAGCTAGAATCAGCTCCCCTCTGTGAACAACAGCACAGCGTCAGTGTTTCACACTCAGTGAAAGGAGGAAACAGCAGAAGAACACCATGTGTGCTACGTTTCCCAGGACACACTACAAACTGCACAAATACAGAGCAGCACGTGGAAGGACCTGCAGCTGCATTTACAGAGCTGCAGACAGCGTGATGTCCTGTATGGACAGGTGGAAGGAACCAAGTCCTCAGCTGGAACACTCGTGTTTGTCCACAGACAGGAAACACAGCAGGAAACTTCCTCACAGAAGTGCAGCTCATGGATAACACACTTCCTGTCAGTCAGAATGAGGCTGCAGCCAAACACAGAAAGGTGTTTTTGTCCAGATGAGCCCAGAGAAGAAACACGAGTGTTCACAGACATCAGAAGCTCAGAGAGGTGAAACATGAGGTTGGAGTCCTCGTCAGCATCCAGAAGAGCTGCTGTGAAACCCTGAGTACTCATGACAGACTCTGATGGCACAAACACATCATGATTCAAACAGAAAGACAAACATGGAGCTCCTGATCCTCCTGCATGAGAACAAGCTGACATGAGCGCTGTGTCTGAGAGTGTCTCCCTGTCACAGTGACAATAACACAGCTGCTGCTCACAGTCATTAAACTGACCTGAGGTCAGCTGTGCTCCTTACATATGAACCATGTGACCTCACATCAGTGCTGTGGATGACTGTAGTCATAGAAGAGTAGAGCTGTAGCAGGTGGTGTGAGGAGGAGGTGGTGTATTCTAGTTAACGCAGTACTGAAACACTCCAGCAGAGGGCGCTGTTAAGTCCTTATTGTAACACAGTTACTGTGTGCAGTTAGACTTCATACATAATCTGCACTTATTTCCATCAGACATGCTGTCAGTAAATGATTGGTTTCTATTGATTCTACTTCCTGTTGACTCGTTTGATGACAGTGAAACAATCACAGCTGATTGTGTGATGATGTAAACTGTCACTGTTACATTCAGTGTGTGTGACATAATGTTAGTGCAGGCTGATAACAGCCTGGTTCTGTTAGAAACACATGAACGTGTCCATAGATCAGTGTGTGTTTAACATGAGAGCTTCAGCCCTGCTGATGTGTTAAATAAAGACATGCAGGAAAACTGATGAGACTCTGAAATAACTCTTTATATTTATAATGTAACTCTGCATCAAAAGAACAACAAAGGATCCCAGACAGGTTTCTGTCAACAAAGACCATTCTGATGTTTCTGTGTTTCTAACACTTTGACATTATTAGTAAACAGACTGCAGTGAGCAGCATTTATAAAGAGCTTATATACAGTGGGGCAAAAAAGTATTTAGTCAGCCACCGATTGTGCAAGTTCCCCCACCTAAAATGATGACAGAGGTCAGTAATTTGCACCAGAGGTACACTTCAACTGTGAGAGACAGAATGTGAAAAAAAAATCCATGAATCCACATGGTAGGATTTGTAAAGAATTTATTCGTAAATCAGGGTGGAAAATAAGTATTTGGTCAATAACAAAAATACAACTCAATACTTTGTAACATAACCTTTGTTGGCAATAACAGAGGTCAAACGTTTACTATAGGTCTTTACCAGGTTTGCACACACAGTAGCTGGTATTTTGGCCCATTCCTCCATGCAGATCTTCTCGAGAGCAGTGATGTTTTGGGGCTGTCGCCGAGCAACACGGACTTTCAACTCCCGCCACAGATTTTCTATGGGGTTGAGGTCTGGAGACTGGCTAGGCCACTCCAGGACTTTCAAATGCTTCTTACGGAGCCACTCCTTTGTTGCCCGGGCGGTGTGTTTTGGATCATTGTCATGTTGGAAGACCCAGCCTCGTTTCATCTTCAAAGTTCTCACTGATGGAAGGAGGTTTTGGCTCAAAATCTCACGATACATGGCCCCATTCATTCTGTCCTTAACACGGATCAGTCGTCCTGTCCCCTTGGCAGAAAAACAGCCCCATAGCATGATGTTTCCACCCCCATGCTTCACAGTAGGTATGGTGTTCTTGGGATGCGACTCAGTATTCTTCTTCCTCCAAACACGACGAGTTGAGTTTATACCAAAAAGTTCTACTTTGGTTTCATCTGACCACATGACATTCTCCCAATCCTCTGCTGTATCATCCATGTGCTCTCTGGCAAACTTCAGACGGGCCTGGACATGCACTGGCTTCAGCAGCGGAACACGTCTGGCACTGCGGGATTTGATTCCCTGCCGTTGTAGTGTGTTACTGATGGTGACCTTTGGTACTTTGGTCCCAGCTCTCTGCAGGTCATTCACCAGGTCCCCCCGTGTGGTTCTGGGATCTTTGCTCACCGTTCTGATGATCATTTTGACCCCACGTGATGAGATCTTGCGTGGAGCCCCAGATCGAGGGAGATTATCAGTGGTCTTGTATGTCTTCCATTTTCTGATGATTGCTCCCACAGTTGATTTTTTCACACCAAGCTGCTTGCCTATTGTAGATTCACTCTTCCCAGTCTGGTGCAGGTCTACAATACTTTTCCTGGTGTCCTTCGAAAGCTCTTTGGTCTTGGCCATGGCGGAGTTTGGAGTCTGACTGTTTGAGGCTGTGGACAGGTGTCTTTTATACAGATGATGAGTTCAAACAGGTGCCATTCATACAGGTAACGAGTGGGGGACAGAAAAGCTTCTTACAGAAGACGTTACAGGTCTGTGAGATCCAGAGATTTTCCTTGTTTGAGGTGACCAAATACTTATTTTCCACCCTGATTTACGAATAAATTCTTTACAAATCCTACCATGTGGATTCATGGATTTTTTTTTCACATTCTGTCTCTCACAGTTGAAGTGTACCTCTGGTGCAAATTACTGACCTCTGTCATCATTTTAAGTGGGGGAACTTGCACAATCGGTGGCTGACTAAATACTTTTTTGCCCCACTGTATAAAGATATGACAGCTGTTTGACAAGTTTATCACTCTGTGTTTGGACCTGATCAGTCCAGCTGTTTACTTGAAACATGTTCATTTACCTGTTCTGTTATATTCATGTTCTTGTCTCTGTTGAAAACACATTTTAATGTCCCTCAGATTTTTCTCCCAGATGAATAAATATAAAAATGACACAAACTGACTGCAGCTACTTTTTGTCCTTTCTGTCAAAAACCTTCATGTGACTCATGAGAGACACGTTTCAGCTGTTTGTGACAGATCAGAGGCCAACAAGTCATTTATAACACTTTCCATCATTGTTTAGCACAAACACATGTTGACACAGCAGCGGGGCCGCAGTGAGAGTCAGAGCGAGGAGATCAAAACTCCTGTTTGACCACAGCCTAAACTCAAAAGGAGTCAAAAATGTCCGGTTGTATTTCAGACCTCAGAGGGTGAATCCAACAAATCATGAAAAATGAGGTTTACATGTTTGTTCATGACAGTGCAGATTTCTGACATTTTGTGTAATTTAAGCTGTAACAATGTGATTGTTTTCTAACAAAAAACAGTGAAACTTAAGTTAGACTTGTGTTTGTAAATGAAGCGCCCCAAGTTGTGTAGCTTTCTGGAGTTTATACTTATTGGGCTACATATTTATTTATTATACAGGCTATACAGTACATAACATCAAAACACACATGTTTCATGTAACTAAAGTGTGTAATCATGTGGGCTACAGACAATAATTAAGTTACAGAATATATTTATATGAAAAACGTGCATACTTACTGCATTTGAATCATTTTAACCACATGTAACCACCTGCATATGTGTTTGGAAAGGAAAGTGTTGCATAAGTAAGTAGTTCTGCAACTACAAACTATAAAGATGTGCTAGTTTAACACGAGCCACGAAGCAAACGACACATGTAAGAACATAGCTGCTGCTGCAGCACCATCTACTGGTCATTTTGATAAAAGCAGCTAATCTTTTAGTATACAGTCTGCACAGCGCTACATTGTATTCGTTTTTTGTTCGGGGGCACATTTTACCTGTGCTGGTTTATGGAGATATTCTACATATGAATGCTTCTGCTCCGGTTGATACTGTGTATCCTTCTCTGAGGTTCATCACTGACTGTAAATCTCAGACTCACCACTGTGAGTTCTACTCTCAGGTAGGACGGCCTGTCTATTTTATTCTATTGTATACAGTATTTTATTTTATTTTATTGCATTCCAGTGTTTTCTAATTTCTGCTACATAACTTTGTACTTTTGCTGTAACGAAACAAATTTGCCACCTGTGGGATTAATAAAGGTGTTCTTATCTATCTTATCTTGTGTTCCCTGGCTGCAGTGAAACATGCTGGTCATTATTCTCTTTATGAATGTGTACAATATAACAAATCCATTATTGCGTTAGGTTTGCTGTTCCCCATTTTTGCTTCATGTTGGTTTGCTCATGATAGTTTTTAATAGCATTGGTTAACTTCTTGCCTAATACTAACTAAATGGCAGTGTTGGGAAGGTTACTTTTAAAATGTATTCCATTACAAATTACAGAATACATGCCCCAAAATGTATTCTGTAACGTATTCTGAATACTTTGGATTACTTAATATATTATCATGCTTTTTACAACAACGTGAATATACTATTGCTGTGTGATTTATTACTATTACTGAAGGTCCGCGACTCCGAACCGTAGTAAAGGGACCTCTGACTAATACGGCGGGGTCCCTGTCGGCTCGTAGCCGAAAAATAGCTTTACTTTGTTGTCTGGGTCAACTTTTCTTGCGAGAGACAGAGAGAGGCGTTGAAAGGCTGCTCCAACTGAACTTATTGTTTTCGGAGGAAAACACGAACACGGTGTACAGTCGAGTCTTAATAGCTTACTTACAACTGGGCTCGTCAGGCACTCTTCTTGGCTGAAGTGGTTATTATTATATTTACATGCTTCCAGCTCCCGTTTTTCCTCGACGACAGCTCGTACCTTTCCACTCGCCTTTTTCTCCCTCCTCGCGCTCACAGACACATTAACGTGTATGGCAGTCCATTCTCCCTGCAGCACGGACTACACTGCCCATGATGCTACATTCTTTAGAGCTATGCTTGTAGCATTCTGCCTGTTAGCTTAGCACAACAACAACAACAACAACAACGAAAAGGCGCTCTCTCACCCAGGAAACACACAGTCGCAGAGAGAGAGAGAGAGCGTCGCCCTGTAACCATGGCAACCGTAACGCTGCCGCCTGGAACAACAGAACGTAGCTGTCAAACAAAACCCAAACAGTCCTGACCCGCGACAACATGAAACAGGAAAGTACCGCCGTGTAATCCATTTATTTCAACAAAGTAACTGTATTCTGAATACCACCTTTTTAAACGGTAACTGTAACGGAATACAGTTACTCATATTTTGTATTTTAAATACGTAACGGCGGTACATGTATTCCGTTACTCCCCAACACTGCTAAATGGCGAGACTTCGTGATATTCTCTTAATCACCTAGTTTGTTTGTTTTTTAAGCTTCCACTGGTTTTCTATGGGACTGAAGTTTAGAGACTGGCTAGCCCACTCCATGCCCTTAATGTTCTCCTTCTTTAGTCTCGGCTTTGTTACTGAGTGTGTTTTCACTCAGTGGTATGCTGGAAGCCCACGACCCATCTTTAGTGTTCTGGCTGAAGGAAGGTTCACATCCAAGATTTTATGGTGCAAGACCCGTCTGGCCCTCAATGTGGTGAAGTCATCCTGTACCCTCAGTAGCTCCAAAGCATAACAGTCCATGCTTGACTGTGGTTCTAGGGGTCTTTCTGTCATACTCAGCATTTCCCTCCCTCTTAAAATATAAGATAAAATATATAAATGCCAAATAATTGTTTTGTATTATGCCACCGAAAATAAATGAATAAATAAATAAATGAATAAATAAATAATCCATTTCCCGTTCCAGTTCCTTTCCATAGTTGTCAGATATACGTGGATATGAAGCTGCAAAGCCCGGCGTGGGTTCAGCTTTTATTCTGAATAAAAACCTAGCCGGAAGTGTCCCCAGTGGAGGCGGAACCTGGGCGGAACAAGCAGCAGGTTTTGTGGCGACTAGCTGGTTGTGACCTAACTGCTGTGATCTGGTGATACTTCAACACTGCATCTAAAGTAAGCAATAACCATCCGACCACATTCAGTTTCTTGGCTTATTAACGATTTTCCAGAAGAACGTCTGAACTGAAATTCTCGTTGTGTCGCTACGAAAGCTAATTTATCCAACTGTCACATTATGCTTTATACCAACTCACACTAATAAGATATCATGTCTGAATTATTAGCTAATGTTATGCTTCTTTCCTTCGGTTTAGTGTTCAATTTAAATGTTCATCTTTGAATAAAAGCCTGATACCTGTCTTCATAAATGCTGAACTTTGACCCATGAGCTATGCTAAATGAACACGTAGCATCAAATTTAGCAAGTTTTGGTAGAATTCGTAAATGGGTGCAGTTAACCGTGATCGTTAGCAGGTCAGGTTTTCTTCGCACGTTTTTACTGATAATATACCAACGTGACGGATGTGGAGACAAAGCTGTACTTTAATCAGGCTTCAAGTGTAAAACTTTCTGATTGAAACTGGGACCATTCTGGTAAAAATGGCATAACCGAGGCTACAAATGTGACCTAAAGGTCAGCGTCACGTTTTATATCGGCAGGAGTGACAGTAGTTGTTACACAGGACTAAACCATTAGAAGTAAAGCTGTCCGGATATTGATGTCTTTGTCACTGTCGTGGCAGTTTGACTTTGCACTTGACAGCAGAGGTTTAGCCTGAACTTCAGCTAACCAGCCAAGTCTGTGGTCATGTAAGGTGTGCAGGCATGCGCTGTTTTCACCTTTCACACAGATAACGCCTCTTTCTAACAGGCCCCAGAACCTGAATTTCACTTAATGTGTGTTTGAGCTGCAAGTGACTGACACACAGTCAGCGTCACATTTTTGTTAAAGGAATTGAGTTACGCAATGTTCATAGAACGAGGTCAACGACCCTCCACCACTAACCCTGAATCCAAGCAGATCCACCTGCCGTTAGGGAACGAGTAACAGGCCCGAGCTCTGCCTTCCTGTCAGTCTTCATTTGGTTTGTATGTTGTTGACGTATTTGAAAGGTGCTTCTTTAGTCTGCATCATGTAAGTCAGGCTTTTGATCTTCTTTTAGGAAAAGATGTCGGCAACTGTGAAAAATCCTTTTGAGCACATAGTTGAGCCTCTGGACCCCAAACACCCAGAGCAGCAGTTTTTCAATCTATCCAAGCTTGGAGATCCCAGATATGGTAGGAGCACATCTACACTGAATGCTAACATGAAGCATCTCGTCGGTGCACACAACCGAGAAGTATTGACTTGCACGTGCGCTCCTTAGACCGTCTGCCGTTCTCCATCCGGGTCCTCCTGGAATCTGCCGTCAGGAACTGTGATGAGTTTCTAGTGAAGCGTTCGGATGTGGAAAGCATCCTGAACTGGAAGCAGACGCAGTTCCAGACTGTGGAGGTGCCGTTCAGGCCGGCGCGGGTCATCCTCCAGGACTTCACGTATGTCTTTTCCTCACAATTTGAGTGTCAGTGTCTTGTTTTAACTTTCACACATTTAATACGTTTAATGCACCTGGTGTGTCAGTGATGTCATCAGAGTAACGCTGGTCTGTAAGAAGAACGTTGTGTCACGAGGTGTTTGCAGGTGTTGTGAAATCCCTGTTTACATCATCTCAGGTGCAAAAAGAACCTTTGAGTGAAATAACCAGCTCAGGATTTAAGTGCAGTTTGCAGCAGCATCTGCTAAAAGCAGTCTGGACTTTAACAACAACAAAGTTATTCCCTGTGTAAGCAACAGGTTTCTACGGTAACATAGACTCCAAACACATGCTTTTGGGGTCTTATTAGTGATGTTTAAAAAGGTGACATCACATTCTGAGCGGTCCCTGATCAGCCTGTGCTGTGTCACGCAGCGGTGTTCCTGCTGTGGTCGACTTCGCTGCCATGCGTGATGCAGTGATGAAACTCGGTGGCGACCCAGAAAAGATTAATCCAGTTTGTCCCGCTGACCTCGTCATTGATCATTCCATCCAAGTGGACTTCAACAGGAAGTAAGATCTCTCACCTTTCTCCCACCGTGTGTCAGCTCATAGGTGTTTCATTCACTGCTTCATTTCACTTGTTGTTCTTCACGCAGGTCTGACAGCCTTCAGAAAAATCAGGATCTGGAGTTTGACCGCAACAAAGAAAGATTTCAGTTTCTAAAGGTATGAAACTGTCGTGTGTCCATGTAAGTCTGATGGTTCGGTCCGTAAATATGATCTCTGGTCTTTGCAGTGGGGCTCCAAAGCCTTCAGAAACATGCGAATTATTCCTCCTGGTTCAGGAATCGTTCACCAGGTCAACCTGGAGTACTTGGCCCGCGTGGTGTTTAACCAGGATGGGCTCTTGTATCCGGACAGTCTGGTGGGCACCGACTCTCACACCACCATGATCGATGGTCTGGGCGTCCTGGGCTGGGGTAAGACGTTGAATATTTAGGAGCAGCTGTTTGTCTCACTCTCTTTTACAGCAGTTATGCTGCTGTAGGCTGCTGCTGGTCCCAGTATGAATGCAGCTTCTCTGTTCCATCATTAACTAGATTCTCTCATAGTTTGTTTTTGCCGTGTTTATTGTTTGATTTCTTTTGCTCTGTGCAGGATCCTCACCTCATGAAATACACACTACTAGTCAGAGGTTTTAGAATACACACATTTTTCCATTGAAAATGATTAATGTCTCGTTGCACTCTGAAATCAAAGCACAGCACAAAGTAATTGGAGTCAGTTTTAGACCCAAACATATTCTAACCTTTGACTCGTCAGTCGCCTCCTTTGGCAGATGTAGCAGCTGAACGCAGTCGTGGCTTCTGTCTACAACAGAAATCAAATCTTCTCCCACATCTGGAGCAGAAGTTCCATAAATGTGGACCTTTGTAGCTGCTTTGCTTTCAGTTCAAACCAGCTCGATGGGCTTTCAGTCTGGAGGCTGTGCTGGACACTCGTTCTGGCGCAGCTTGGACTGATGTGTGGGTCGTTATCCTGCTGTAGGATGAAGCCCTGACGGAGCGCAGGGTGCTGCATGGTGCTGCAGAACGCTGTGGTAGCTGTTTTGGTTCAGTCAGCAACCCTGGATCCAGCAAACAGCCCCAGACCATCACACTTCCTCCTCCATGTTGATGCCACACACTGTGGAACTTTGTCCTATTCTGACGTCTGGCTTTCTTTCTGCAGCTCGTCCTGTCAAACAGTAGAAACTGAGACTTTCTTACTACGACCACTATGAAGCTGCTTGAAGCTGTTGTCCTGTGAGCCGCCGTCACACAGCTGTTAACTCTCAGAAACTTGACTCAGTCGTGTCTTTGGCTCTGCAGACCTCTGCCTGTCACAGGTTGCATTTGATGCTGAAGGAAACTGGACTCGCTGACACCTCCACTCTGTCTGCATCTCTCTGCAGCACAGACCTGCATCTAGAAGTGTTGTGATGGTCCGTCTCTCATCACTCTGTCTGTTCAGCTGATGCTGACGAGGGTTTGTGCCACAGTGTGTCCAGCACTGCTTCATGCAGACGGGGGGCTGGAGGTCACACCTGTAGGAGCAGCAGCAGCGTCTGCACTGTTAGCCCATGTTGTTGCCTTTTTGTATCATTGTGAATGTGCATTATGTTGTTTAACCTCTGACAGTTCAACACTTTGTTAACATAATTAGTAGTAATAGTGTTGTTTTTAGTTATGCATCCACACATAAGTGCAGATTGTTTGATTTGCAGTAAGATCACTCAGAAACATTTGCATTAGCTGCTTGTAATGGTGTGAAAGTGAAAAATCAGGTGTGAGCTTGGTGTCCTAAATAAAATTTGACTTGCCCCTTCAGGTGTGGGTGGGATTGAAGCAGAAGCTGTTATGTTGGGTCAGCCAATCAGCATGGTGCTCCCCGAGGTGGTGGGCTACAAGGTGCACGGCGCTGCAGATAAGTTCATCACGTCCACCGACATCGTCCTGACTGTTACCAAGGTAGGAGGGCGTTTGATGCAGCTGTTCCAACAGCAGTCAGCGCTCTGACGTCACAGCTGTGCTTTCTGCATGCGCCCGCAGCACCTCCGTCAGGTGGGCGTGGTAGGAAAATTCGTGGAGTTCTTCGGCCCAGGTGTGGCTCAGCTGTCGATCGCTGACAGAGCCACCATCGCCAACATGTGTCCAGAGTACGGCGCCACGGCAGCCTTCTTCCCCGTGGACGATGTCAGCCTTCAGTATCTGGAACAAACCGGTGAGCTGGTGGCGTTTGACGTCAGCACAAAGGTTGCATTCATTCATTGCAGGCGATTCTTTTTGTTTATGCGACTCGTTTGTCTAAAATCAGGACGGGAACCAGAGAAGTTAGCATACATTACCAAGTACCTGAAGGCGGTGGCCATCTTCAGAGACTACAATGATGTTTCCCAGGATCCAGAGTTCACTCAGGTCAGCCTCTGACTTCCTTTATGTTTGTGCACATGTTTGCTGAACCCACAAAACACTCCATGTGTTCATGAGGAAGTCTATTTTCAGGGATCACAGGTCATTGTCTGTTTTGTCTTTTATAGATTTTAATGAAAATTGTGACATGATGCAAATGTAATAAGAATAAAGCTGGATGTGTCTGACTTCCTCAGGTTGTAGAGCTGGATCTGAGCACGGTGGTTCCCTGCTGCAGTGGTCCCAAAAGACCTCAGGACAGAATCCCTGTGTCTGACATGAAGAAAGATTTTGAAGTTTGTCTGGAAGCAAAGGTGCGTTCCTACACATTTACAGGTGGAGGCTGCTGACACTCAGCATTAGCTCTGGTCAGTATCACTGCTTGTAGCATGAGGTGATACCTGCCTCTAGCACAGGTGCACAGGTGTCTAGCTGCTGTAGGGGGGCTCATTAGTGCAGGCCGTTCACTTCAGTCTTACCAGGAGTCACTCGTGTGCTGGTACAGGCTTGTTGCTAACCGACACGTCTGTCACATAAGATGCTCTGAAATCGTTCTTTTCTATAATTCTCGCCTCAGCAAGGCTTCAAGGGCTTCCAGGTGGCTCCACAGCGCCACAACGCTACAGCCCCCTTCCAGTTCAACGGAAAGGAGTACGCGCTGAGTCACGGCTCGGTGGTTATCGCTGCCATCACGAGCTGCACCAACACTAGCAACCCATCCGTCATGCTGGGAGCAGGTGGGTGTGCTGCGCTTCACTGTCACACAGTTTTCTGACACAGTGACTGAATGAGAGTCTCTCGTATCTCAGGACTCCTGGCAAAGAAAGCAGTCGAGTGTGGTTTGAGTGTGAAGCCGTACATAAAAACCAGCCTGTCCCCTGGCAGCGGAGTGGTGACCTACTACCTGAGAGAGAGCGGTGTCATGGACTACCTGTCTCAGCTCGGGTAAGCTGCTTGTTGTTGAAACGATCCCACGTTTGTGTTGACTGACTGTTATTTCACTCACACCTCTCACCTGCTAGAGACCTGGTAGGATCCAGTGTAACCAGTGTTTAAAAGCAGGACATCAGCACAGTGATCAGTGAACGTTTCAATGATTGTTTTTAATGTTGTTTACGTTCAGAAGACTTGAGGTGTTTTAACAACACAGAGTTAGGGTTAGAGTTATTTCTGAGCGCTCAGCATCACTGCGTTAATGTCTCGTCATAACTGCTGTTTGATTCTGAAGCGCCCCTGTGTGCTGCACGTTTGTGGCGCCCCTGTGTGTTGCACGTTTGTGGCGCCCCCGTGTGGCGCCCCTGTGTGTTGCACGTTTGTGGCGCCCCTGTGTGCTGCACGTTTGTGGCGCCCCTGTGTGTTGCACGTTTGTGGCGCCCCCGTGTGGCGCCCCTGTGTGTTGCACGTTTGTGGCGCCCCTGTGTGTGGCGCCCCTGTGTGTTGCACGTTTGTGGCGCCCCTGTGTGTTGCACGTTTGTGGCGCCCCCGTGTGGCGCCCCTGTGTGCTGCACGTTTGTGGCGCCCCTGTGTGCTGCACGTTTGTGGCGCCCCTGTGTGTTGCACGTTTGTGGCGCCCCTAGAACTGGTACTCCTGTGTTTACATCTGAGGAAGTGACAGAGTGACAGAGTGTGTGACGTGCAGATGTCTAATAATCCCTTTGTGTCTTCTGCCAGCTTTGAGGTTGTTGGCTATGGTTGCATGACGTGTATAGGCAACAGTGGGCCGCTCCCAGAGCCGGTGGTGGAGGCCATAACCCAGGTACTAACGGCTTACATCGGAGGCTCCTCCTCCTTCCTTCTGTGACGTTTATTCATTCCTAACACACTCTTTGTTGACTTGAAGCAGCTCCGTGTTCAGTCACCATGAGCCTTCTGTGTGTCATGTGACTGAGGTGTTTTTGTGCCTCAGGGGGATCTGATCGCTGCAGGCGTCCTTTCAGGCAACAGAAACTTTGAAGGACGAGTGCATCCCAACACCAGAGCCAACTACCTGGCTTCCCCACCGCTCGTCATCGCCTATGCACTGGCTGGCACAGTGAGAATAGACTTTGACAATGAGCCCATTGGTAAGTCACTGATTGAAACAGGTTTGAGTTGGATCTCCAAGCTTTCACTTACTAACCCAAAACATTTGAGATACTAAGCTGAAGCCTTTTAGTTATAGATGGCTGGTGGAAACAGGTCCAGGTCTAAATAAATAGGAGTGATATTTGAAAGAAAGAGACGAGACAACCTGCGCTCTGGGTTTAAACCTGCAGCTCACTTCCAGCAGCTCTAAGTGTGTTGATGAGCTTTAAGCTGAAGCGTCTGTATATGGTTTAGGTTATTATCACAATCAGCTGAAAAGACGTTTGACTGCTGTCCTCTTTCTTTCTCTATCCCCTGTAGGGATGAGCTCTGAAGGCAAAGACGTTTTCCTCAGGGACATCTGGCCCACTCGAGAGGAAATCCAGGCTGTGGAGAGAATGTTCGTCATCCCATCCATGTTCAAAGAGGTTTATGAGAAGATCGAGGTAGTGTGATCTTACGTTTGTTGGGGAGATCGTGCACTGCTGATATGTCTCGTTGACAGAAAGCCTCGTGCTGTGTTTGTGGTTTCGCTGCAGCACGTGAATGAACGCTGGAACTCGCTGGCTGCTCCCTCTGATAAACTCTACACCTGGGACCCCAAATCAACCTACATCAAGTCTCCGCCCTTCTTTGATGGTTTGGTAAGTACATGCCGTACACGAACGTTCGTCTGCAGACTTATTCAAAGGTTATGTTTTGCCTTCATTGAGAAGAAGAGTGGACTTGCCTCCATAAAGCAATTGGCCCCACTAGTGTAGGGTGTAGCTTACAGTGCCTGGAGGTGACTGTGGTGGTGAACTGTGCTCCACCACAGCTCCACAGTCTGTCACAAGGAGGCTGTCGTGTTATTGGTTGGGCCTCCCTGCAGTAGGACACGCCCGGTTCCAACACCTGACCCAGGTGACCTTAGCCAGAGAGGTGGGCCTACTCTAAAGCCCTTCCGAATGACCTCCGCCCCCTGTCTGGAGCCCATCCACCTTTCAGAGAAAGCTCATTTCCACCATTAACAATTGATTTGTGCCGTTTCTCACTAACGACGCCATCTGGTGGAAGACGGGTGCATAACATTTATGACACAGTAATGTCCCGGCTTCAGTTAAAACAAAGTGACAGCTCGTTGACTAGTCTTGCACATCATTTAGTTAAGACAGTGAGACATTTTGAGCCGTGTGGTTTGGCGAGCGTGTCCCCGCTGCACACAGGAAACCCTGTTGTCTGACCTGACGTGTCTTGACTGTGTTGTATTAACTCAGACCAGGAAGCTGCAGCCTCCTGCCTCCATCACAGATGCCTGTGTGCTTCTGAACTTGGGAGACTCGGTCACAACCGACCACATTTCACCTGCGGGGAACATCGCCAGGAACAGCCCCGCAGCACGCTACCTGACCAGCAGGGGGTGAGTCAGCGCACACGTGTTACTGAATAATAATGGTACTTAGCCCACGTCACAGACAGTTTTCATATGACTTCATCTCTTGATGAAAAACACTTGTCGGTGTGAAGCCATCAACATTTTCTGCTGCTGCTCTTTTGGCAGTTTGAACTCCCGAGACTACAACTCGTACGGCTCTCGGCGAGGTAACGACGCCGTTATGGCCAGAGGGACGTTTGCCAACATCCGTCTCTTCAATAAGTTTCTCAACAAGCAGGCGCCACAAACCATCCACCTGCCGACAGGAGAAACGGTAGGAGCTCGTTACCACTGAGCTACAGGAAGCCTCACGCTGCATCGTTGTGCAGCACTTGTTTATAAGAAGAAGGGGCACGGCTGTGTCAGCTCAGACTGAACCCACATGCTGAAATATCAGAGCCAGCACAGTCAGGGCTGCATGCTGCCCTCTGGTGGACAAACTATGCAACTTCAACTTCTCAACAGAAGTCAGACACAAGCTGTTTAAACTGTGATGTTAAATTACATTTAATTTATGCCTCGAGCACATTTTCTTTATTTAAATTACAAACCAGCTAATATTATTATAGCTATATATACATGACCGTCAGTGCATCTAAAGGAGTGTGGAGAGCAGATCATAAATGTAAGGTTTTCTGATGATCTTGAGTCAATGTTGTGATATTAATAAACTGAAGGAGAGCCTGCGGACACTCTTGTTTATGAGTTTTGAGGTTGCATAGTTTGTCCACCAGAGGGCAGCATGTACCTAACAGTACCTACCTAACCCTAACAGTAACCTGCAGCTGTTTCAGGAACGCCACCAACACCCAGCTGATAATAACTGCACATAGCAAATGTTAGACACATCTATATGTTTCCCATATTTATATCAACGGTTATGCCTGAAAGAGAAAAATCAGAGCTTTGTGCCGTGACTCTTTATCTCGATAATAAGTGAGCTATGAGGAAGTGTGCGTTCTGGTTCTTGGTTGACATCAGGAACTACAAGCTGCATGTAGATTCATTAAACACTGTTACAGTAGCTCTAACGGTGCTCTTAGGTTTGTTCTTGAAAATGAAGTTGTGAAATAAAATGCAGCAGTAATCTAAAGTAGGGCAGGGTTCAGACCTCACAGGGTTAATTATCACTGTTGTGTAAAAGCATCAGTGTAGACCATGTCAGATGTGTGGCATTGCTGACCATGGTAACAGATGCAGTGCTGTTGCCGGGCGTATCTTATGATTGGAGCATCTGTGTTCTTGTTTCAGCTGGATGTGTTCGATGCTGCAGACAGGTACCAGCAGTCCAGAATCCCTTTGCTCGTTCTCGCAGGGAAGGAGTACGGCTCTGGGAGCTCCAGGGACTGGGCTGCAAAGGGCCCCTTTCTGCTGGTAAACTCAAACTACTTTGTTTGTATGCTCACATAGTTGTTTGCAGGTCTCAGGTGTTTTTTGTGTTTGCAGGGGATCAAGGCTGTCCTGGCAGAGAGCTATGAGCGGATCCACCGCAGTAACCTGGTGGGGATGGGAGTGATTCCTCTGGAGTATCTACCAGGAGACACGGCCGACAGCCTGGGTCTGACCGGCAGAGAGCGCTACACCGTGGTCATCCCTGAGCTGCTCACACCCAGGATGGTCGTAGACATCAAGGTACGGACAGACGGTACGCTGCTGCAGGCGTGTTGGGATGTGACGCTGACCTGCTCTCTCCCTGCTCCCACAGCTCGACACGGGGAAAACATTCCAAGTGCGCCTGAGATTTGACACGGATGTGGAGCTGGCATATTTCCGGCATGGAGGCATCCTCAACTACATGATCCGCAAGATGTCTGAGTCCTAACTGATGTGTCACTGTGGGCTACACAGCATAACTGTAGTGTGTGTGATTCTGGTTTTACTACTGGTGCCAGCAGCTGTGTTTGAATGGCAAAGCAGACTGGTGATGATGATGAGTATTTATTAACCGTACTAAAGATAAGATGAAGCTTGATTCAAACATGGGAAACAGCATCCGCCTCAGTCCAGGGCTCAGCCTCAGCAGCTTTACTGCTTTTATTGTGCACATGAAGGTGACCCGTTCAGTCAGGTTTGCCTGGCCCACCGTCCTGTAACCATCCTGCTTTATGAACCATCAGCTGTGTACATGTCACAGACAGACGTGGCTCTCTGCTGTTGGTCCTTAAAGCAAAGACGTCCCCCTGTGCCATAAGACCAAGTGCTTCTTCATTTTAAGACTTCTTGTTGTTGACCTCGTGGACCACAGTTAGTATCACGCACATGTCAGCAGCAGCCAGACCTGCACCTAGGGCTGTTCGATGTAACCATATATATGACGATGTAAAAACGTCTGTCGATTCCTATCACGCTATCGTTTGTTTCGTGGTGTCGCAAAATAAACTGTTTACTGCAATATTTGTTCATGGTTTTGATGTCACTGTAGTATTAATTTCTTAAGTTCTCTCTTTCTCTTATATATAATATAACCACACTACAGACGGACAAGCGCCTGTTTTTACATGTTGTTGTTAGCAACAATGACGGTAACACCATCGCGTAAACCTTTCATAATAAAGCTTAAGATCCTGTTGAGACTTTTCAAAATAAACTGAATCACGTGAAAGATGCAGAGTATTTACGGAGGAGAAACAAAAAAGAGTCGTCAGGTGCTAAAAATAAACCTCAGCCTGAAACTTTGAGAGAAAACTGCGGCCGTTACAACTTATGTCTAAAAATATATCGTTTCATGCATCGGTTAAAACACTCGACTCCAGCTGCAGGACGCACAGCTGGAAAAACTAAACGCCAGTCGAGCTGCACGAGATTCACAGGAAATATCACATGTTTGTGATTTATATCGTTGCCAGGACGATAAATGTCATATATATATATGAGATTGTGGTCATATCGCGCAGCCCTACATGCACCGATGACAGCATAAATATGGTGACAATGAAAACAACCTCGTTAGGTGATGTAGTCGTTCAGCAGGCAGTTTTAAAAAAGCTGCTCTCAGACTCACAGCCAGTGTCTTAACTGGAAACTGAACGTTTCCTGCTGGGATTAAAACCTTCAGGCTTTGTCTGCGTGAATCCTTTCTTCACACATGTTGCTGTTGTCCTGCTTTTCATGGTTCTGAGAATCACAGTTTTTGTAGCTCTCACATGTCCGATGAAGTCTCAGAAATAAAAGCTGGTTTCTGGCTCCGCTGTCCTATCGTCTTTATACTTTTCATCATGTTCACTTGTGTAGCTTGCGTTAGTGTGCACTCTTTGTTGGTTCTTAGACGGAGCCTTAAAAGAGTCACTGGACGGCCTTCAGCTGCATAAACAGGCTGCCAGCTGACTGAAGGTAAAAGTAGGTCTGAAACGGCTTCAAATATCTTTCTGACAGGAAGTGAGAGCTTTGTGGTTCGCTGGGTTCCTCTGACGTGCCTCACGATCTGCTCCTTTCTGACACTAGAGGGTGAACAGAGCTGCAGAACAGGAAGTTTACTGGCAGACGAAGCTTCCTGCTTCTCAGAAAGGCACAGGCGGCAGCATGAAAGCAGCTCTCCATTGTTTAAAGTTCTGCTCTCACACAGCACTGATTTCTGGAACACCAACAAACGAGGCAAAGATGCACACGCTTCCTGTCTGCCAGCAGTTTTCTCCAGCACCTCCTCTGAAGCCATGGTCCCATCCCTGAGGTCTACCTGATGCAAAAGCCAGGTGACCAGAGGGCCTGAAGCACCTCAACCAAAGCAGCTCGCTCCTCTCAGTGTGCAGCAGCAGGTTTACTCCCAGTTACTCCCAGTGTGCAGAGAGAAAAAGCCCAGACACGTGGAAACAGATTTCAGCTTGTACTGGTTCAGGACCACAGGTGAGGACGGCACAAAGAGCAGCTAGCAAACTCAGCTCCCTCCTCTCCATGCTGTGCGTGTGTTGCTTCCACAGCCACCAGCAGACAGCTGCTGTGGGTTATGAGCTCACCTGGAGAAAGAAGTGGAGCTTCCCCTCTGTGGAATACCACCTACTGGATCTAGAGATCCACCAGTACGCCTGGCAGACTGACACCAGAGGCCAGTGCCTGCTTCAGGTCTCAGCAGTCCTCAGCAGTGAGCCAGCCAGGCTGACCCAGAGGCGTCTGTGAGATTGTTTAGAGCACAGAAACATTCAGGGAGCTGCTGAGACTTGCATGCATGAGACTGGGGCTGTGTGGGTGGGGACGAGCTGATCAGCCCCAGCCAGGTGGGAGAAAAGAAGTGTGGAGAGTTTAGTGACATTACTCAAGTAAAAGCTGTGCTACATTTCCACAGAGTCCTGCAGAGCAGGTCCAGACTGAACACAGCAGAGGAAGCCTTTCTGTCTCCCACACAAACAGCAAAACCACAGTTCACACACAACAGCTGCTTCCTTCTGGGTCCACTCAGCACCCTCCACTGGTCCCCACTCTCCGACATGTTTCAGAGTCCTGCACAGCGACCAGCTCCTCCCACCACCTGTCATCATCCTGGGATACTCTCTCTCTTCTGCTTCTGTTTGGTACTCAGACAGCAAAGTGTTTCCCTGCTGGGTGCTTCCCTCACTGCATGATCGAGGACAAGAAGCTTAAAACATTGCACGTCATGTAACTGACAGTGGCGATGGATGAAGCTGCAGCTGTGTTCAGACTCGTGATTATCTTACCAGACAAAATAAATCCAGCACAGTCTGATTATTTCACACTGTTTCACCGACCTGCTGCTTTTCAGGGATCACTGTGTCAGTTTCATGTGAAAATAACAGAGAGCGCATCGTCCTGTATGAAAGCTCAATAACCAAACGTGATAGGGTCGTGTTTTCCCTTCAGCCTATCAGCGGTGAATACCACACTGCCCCTCCCCAGTTCAGACCACGAAGCTTATCTCAGCTCACAGCTGTCAGAACTGAATGAGTAGATGAAACAAACAAACCCTCTTTGTTGTGAAAGTACGGACATTTGCAAACGATGTTCCACCTGATATTTGAATAGTCTGACTTCAGCTTCTCATGTTGTTAAAGTTCCTCCCTTAAAACTGGACTTTGCACAGGTTTGAAGCCCACACACTGAGCCCATATGAAATGTTTTGCATACTTGTAGTAATTTGCATCACCAATTGAAGAAGCTCATCAATCTATATGTAAGATATCAAGCCTGAAGAGGTTGCATACATGTAAAAACTGTATGTACCCATACAGCCTTTGCCATGACACTCATCATCAGCTATCAAAACAAGCTGACTGGAGTCCACCGGCTGATAGGACATGTGTTGACAGTGCATGTTGGAGCACTAAGCCATGAAGTCCAAGGACTTCTGAGACAGGACTGTATTTAGGCACAGATCTGGGAAAGGGTATCGAAGCCATCCTCCAGAAATTGAAGCAGTTTGGAACAACCAGAACTCTTAGAAAGGAACTCAAGGTGACCACGAAGCCAATGTTCACCCTGACAAAGCTCCATCACCGCTCCTTGGAGAAAGACAGGAGCCACGCCTCAGTTAAAAGCACAGGAGTCTGATCAGAACCTGGTCTGATGCCAAACGTCATGTCAGGAAGAAATCAGGCAGCGGTCATCACCTGGCATGAAGCATGGTGGCAGCAGCGTTTGCGTGCTGCGGAAACGTTTTTCAGCAACACGAACCGAAAGACGTGTCGGGGTGCCGAGACTTGAGCTGGACTGATCATGAAGTGGATCTGACGTTCAGAGAGCTGCTGTGGGGCTGTTTGCAAACAGGCTCTTGCTGTTCGCTCGTTCCTCTAACTCCCTCACTCGCGCTTTTTCCTTTTGCTTTGGTAAATCCTCGTAAAACAGATAAAACCATTAAAGAAGTCAGATTATAAAACAAATCTCTTTGCCTGCATCTGATGCTGTGACAGTTATTTCTCACTCTTCATTTCGGTCGCAGCAGATGGCCCCGCCCCTCCCTGAGCCTGTTTTTGCCGGAGGTTTCTTCCTGTTAAAAGGGAGTTTTTCCTTCCCACTGTCGCCAAAGTGCTGCTCATAGGGGCTCATATGATTGTTGGGTTTTTCTCTGTATGTATCATTGTAGGGTCTACCTTACAATATAAAGCACCTTGAGGCGACTGTTGTTGTGATTTGGCGCTGTGTAAATAAAGCTGAATTGAATTCATTTACATTAGCCTTTGCCTCCATCACTCTCCCCTTTGCTTTCACCACCTTCTTGACTGTTTAAAGGCTCCCTGATTTAGCAGCAGCTCTGCTTGAGGATGATCTCCACTCTGATGTTCATGTCTTTCCTGCAGCTGTGGATGTTAAAGTCAAATGAGACAAAGTGATGCAGTGGGGTAGAAGTGGAAAAGCCAGGTGTACGTGCAGGTACGTACACGTGGCAGAGCGTAGGGTCCTGCAGACCTACAGCACACACAGCATGCAGCAGGCTGAGAGGAGGAAGTGCTAGACTTGCAAATCAGGGCAGGACAGGGAACTTCTTTGAAAACATTTGAATTATTCAAACCTCTGAGATCCCCTGACTTAGCGAGTCTAAACACCTATAGACATGTTTGCAGCTGTGTGGGGCCAGGAACCAGGACTGTGTGCGATGGCTGAAACTGAACACGTCACACTTTCATTTGCTTTCGTCTGTCAGTTAGAAGATTAATAACAAATCCATTCGTTCAAAGGTTAAAAATGCACCTGCTAGCATCTGCATGGACACAGATAAGGGTGCAGTTAATATGTTTGATCTCACTTCTTTAATCCAAACGACGCAAAAGAAAAGCTGGGAAACAACGGAGGAGCTCAGCTGCACACGTTAACGCCACGACACAGGAAGCAGCAGCAGGACTTCCCAGTGTTTGTTACGTCAGCTTCAGAGTTTGCAGTTTCAAAACGACGCTTGAAGTGAAAAACAAACTTTCTGTTCTGCACATGAACCAAACATTATTTTGTGATGTCTGCTTTGTGTTCAGTTGCTGCCCACAGCCCACATGACTGTTCTTCAGCCTGCTGTGTTCAGCTTGTCGTCGCACGCTGTTGTCACTTTGTAGAGGCTGGTCTCTGACCCACACCAGCTTACAGGAAGTGTTTGTGTTGCACTCATTACAACGAAACCAGCAGTGCTGTTTGTGCAGCTGAAGCTAAGGACAGCATTCAAGTGGCATTGATTATGAAAGCAGTAAAGAAAATAAAGACCCACAATGACAGAAGTTCTCTGTGTAATTTATTGAAAACTCAAAGATACACTATTTGATTAGGATTTGTACACTGAGTGCTAGAATTACCCTCCTGAAGTCATTCATAATTAAATGCATGTGTAAATAATCTATTAGAGTTTTCTTCACCCTGAGTACTTCACTAGGTAAGATGAGTAGTCAGTGAGTCTAACATCCTCATACTGAACACAGCTTAACAGATTCCAGACTCAACCGGACACGATCGGTTCCAGCGATGGTTTTTCTCAGCAACACAACGATTCGAATGCTGAATTGAGGTAAACACATTGCTTCAACACAGACGAGTCTCTCAGGCCGTTCATCAGACAGCAATACTTTAACCTGAAATGAAATATCACAGCACCACAGACCCTCAAAGGAGCCACACGAGGAGCCTGAAGAAAGTGCAGCATGATTTCAACCTCTATGTTCCCTCCGTACATATTCCAGTGTCACATGTAATAAACAACTCTGATCCATGAGAATTAATTTCTGGTGTGCAAGTATAAGCAGGTATATGTGCAGATTTTAGTACATGATCACAACGTCACCACGTGAGATTAACAAACAGGTCAAAGAGAAAAAAAACCACCGATGGTCACTGTCCGTTTGAAGAGCGCAAACCCGGCGGGGTGGAGGACCGGACCACACCGATGTCTCGCTTCTTTTTGTGGAAGACATGAAACTAAATGATCAGAAGAATATTTCTGTTTAACTAAAATCATCATCATCATTATTACACACTTACGTTTGTGTTCAGCAGTACAGATTTGGGGACATTAGTCACTGTATGGTAAAATCTGGCTCTTATGCAGCTTTTCTAATCTGCTCAAGCACTTTATACAGCAGGTCTCTTTCACCCGTAGATTCATACGAGCATCTTTTCTACATCTTTCACACTCAAACACATCTGCAGCGACTGGTGCTTCCAGTGTCTCTCCCAGTATACTTTGACATCCAGCAATGAAGCCACCAAGCTGACCTGCTCCACCTCCATGTTCGAGTTCTCAGCATATGAGAGGTTATATGTCCACTTCATCCACTACTAATGCTTCTCTGGACAACCCACATCTAAATAACACGATGTACATGGATGGTGTCTAAACCAAACCCTACAGGGTCCAAGTCTCACGGCTGAGGAGGTGTGATCAAGCAATGCCACAAAGCTTAACTTTGCTCAATCAAGACTTGGTGGTAAAGTTAACATTTAACTCGACCGTACAGCCTCAGGCTGTTCATGACTGAACGTCGCTGGTTTCAGCCTGTATTTAAAAAATGGACACACTGAGCGTATGGCTGACGATAACACACGTGGTCATATCAGCTCGTAGGAACTGAAATTGTGATGTTAGCTCAACACTTTTCAAACTATGGCTTTGACTCTGAAGGCTGCTCAGCACATGAAGGGTCTCGGACACAGAGCCCACTGCTGCAGTCACTGTGCTCACGCTAACAAAGCAAACCTTTAAAGTGGAACAGTGCTCTGCAGACTTTGCTCTCATCATAAAGATATAAAGTCTGCAGTGAGCAGCAGAGCCTAAGGGGAAAACCACACAAACAGCAGAAACAGTCACACAAACACATTTCACCTGTCAAAAACTGCGGTGTCAGAAGGACACGGTTATTTGCTTTGAAGTGTTGTGTCCTTACAGAAAGTTAAGCATGGCTTCTTAATGACGGGGCAAGTATGTGCGGCCCCTGAAAGTGCTTCACTGTAAGACTGAGAAGAGCTCTCAGCTATTTCTGTCGTCGTGTGCAACGCACACTTCCTGCTGCAAGGGTCACTTGCAAAACAGACAGGAAATGAGATTCGTGTGCGAATGTTTGTGCAAGTAAGAGGAAGAAAAGGTATGTTATCAAAGGAATCATTGGACATGAAACAATGGGCTCGGCACAGGCCGCAGCAACACACCGTTTTAGCTCGAAATAACAAACGGAGGAGGAAGAACAAAAAGGACCTAACAGCAGACAGCTCATCAGCAAATGTTCTTAATGGTCCCACTAACGTCTAACATGTTAACCAGTCGTAAAGTGGAACATTAGTTCTCCTGGGCAGCAACCATAATTGCAGAGCCCTGAGAGGTAGTTGTTGTCCCAGCGCTCAGACGTCCTGTTAGGAGGTGCTGGAGCAGCTCTGGGGAAAGAACTGGCAAAGATATGCACTCAACCACACGTGTGAGCTCTACATATAATCCTTATAATCCAAAGGGGGCGGGAACATACGGCGGGTCTAATGATGGCGGTGACTTCTCCGTGATCAGTGACATTTCAGGTGCTTCTTGGGGTGCTCCTTTTCCAGCTGTTCTCTCTGGGATCCATAGATACAGTTGGCCCGCCAGGAGAACCATACGATGATGGAGACAATGGTGGTCTGGAGGAGGAGCATCACTCCGTAGGTGGACGCAACGGTGGGTCCAGGTAGGTGGGAGAGGGAGGTGGGGGGCAGCAGCAACGCTGGGCTCAGCAAGATGGCCTTAATCTCAGCCTTGATCATGTGAAGTTCATCCAGGATGGACAAAAACGTGCAACAGTGGAACCACTGGTGGCTGTGCCCCCAGATGTCAAAGCGTCCTGGCGCAAGGCGTTCGGGGAACTTGCTAATGTTGAAGATGGCTGACACCAGCAACCAGAGGCAGTGGCGATAGAAGAAGCGGGCCATGGGGGTGGAAGCGGTGAAGGAGGAGGAGGAGGTGGAGTAAGGCGATCGGGTGAGGAGGCGGTAGAAGATTGGTGTGGAGGAGATGAGAAACGGAAGGAGAAAAACCAGCGTCCGGATGATATAGCGATGCTGCCTCCACCTCTGCCGAGTATTGCAGCAGGATAAAACACAGATGATTGCTACAACACATGCACACGGGATGTAGTAGGTCTCAAAGAACACGTTGCACTCTGGGATTGCATAGGCTGAGGGTGCAGCCTCACGGTTCAACTCCACCCGGGAGCTGCTCCCTGTCTCTGCTATTCCTGCCTGAGGGTGGATGTAGTAGTAGTATGCCAACGATGAGCCGACCGTGTACGCACTGATGGTGCCGTAATCCACGAAGAAGCAAACCTCTCGTACCACAAGAGACATTGAGTTAAGCAGGTGAGCCATGCTGCTGGCCATCAGTAAACAGGACACCCCAATAAAGTAATTCCACAGCGGATAGAAGAAAGGCTCACCGCTATCAGGCGCACCTTCCCAACCAAAAACCTCCACAAAGTAGTAGAAAAAGATGAAAACAGGAAGAAAGTGCGTCCAGAAATTGCCCGTTTCATTGGTAGGCCTGAACGCTGACAGTAAGCAGTCCCACAGGCTGTAGTTTGGGAAGCGGTAGCCCGTCAGGATAAAGTTTTCTATGACTCGAGGCGGCACGTCCGTATGCCTCAGGAGAGGCAA
The DNA here is from genome assembly GCF_057382185.1 of Mchenga conophoros. Classification (NCBI taxonomy): domain Eukaryota; kingdom Metazoa; phylum Chordata; class Actinopteri; order Cichliformes; family Cichlidae; genus Mchenga; species Mchenga conophoros. Next base: position 14,939,856 of record NC_140528.1, read on the forward strand.
TGGCTGACCGCAGTTCAGAAGCATAGTTAGAGTTTATTTATGCTGCCGATGGACAAAAACCTCCGCTGGGATCTCTGTTTGCATAAGTTCTTCACTTTTATTGCTTGGCTGTTGACTTTATTGCTGATCACATCGTGGTTTGCGATTCAATCCGTTGCTTCTGGGTGGATAAGGCATCTACAGACGGGCCCAGCTCTAAAAGACCATTCAGCACCCTCTGTGCACCTCCAGGCCTCGTGAGCTGCACACTAATCCAGTGAGCAGCTACTACAAAGCCCAGGAGTGAACCAAGAGCAGAGAAGAGTTATGCAATATCCAAAAAGCTTAGGCCACTGGTTAATTTTTCATTTTGGTTTCCAAGGTCAGCAGAAACATCCAGCATGCAAAGTCCATCTGCCTGTTGGTCGTTCCTTCTTTTGCATAGTGGATCACACACACACACACACACACACACACACACACACACACACACACACACACACCTGTCTTGTGATGCTTAGTTCTGCAGCAGCGAATAAAATGGAGCTCAGTTATTACTGTGTTACAAGGTGGAACAGCGCGTCAGTGAAGGAGTCCGTACAGCTGGTGTCCTGGAGACTCCGTGGCATGTAGGCCGTGTTGTTCATCAGCACTGTCCTGTTTGCTGCAGCGAGTCTCCACGGCCCGGCTTCTATTCATTCAGCTGCCGGTGTGTTGCAGTGCGCTGCGGGCACGAAGAAATCCTTCAGGACTGACACGAGCCGGCGTTCAGTCCTTCGACGCAAGGTCACGTTTAAAAATAGCATTTTAGAGCCGAGAGCGCGCCTTCATATGTTCCACGCGTAAAGGGTCGATGAGGCAGGAGAGCGCGATGCCCGAGGAGGGCGACGGCAGCCGGCGTTTCTGCGAAACACCGAGCGGAACGGCGCTTTGACAGGCACCTGCGTCAAGTTACGCGCAGTCACAGCGAGTTTCCGGTCAGCGCTTTCAAACGGGAACACCGAGGCTGTGACGTAACACTTCTAAGAGGTCATTGTGTCCACCATTTGAACCGCCGCCGCACTGCCAAAGCGCAGTCTCTAACTACAACACAAGGCAGCACCAAATACAGGACGTGTGAGGTGAAACTGTTATTTGAGCCGAGGTTCATTATTATTCATTATAAGGAAAAACTGAGCAGCTGCACTGGGTGCAGAGGGCAGCAGAGCAGAGCTGGCAGCACTATCAGTGTGGCAGGACGTGCGTCTCTGAATTCATCATTTACGTTTAACTACGACCACAAACTGCTCTGGAAAGATGCGCCCGCGTCCTTGTTACTGCTGAATCTGATCCTGAGGCAGGCTTCGTGTTTGACACCTGATCGGGAGTGTTGTGATGTAGCAGTGCGGTGTGTTGAACAGGGGTCCGAGCAGGCAGACAAACGCAGAGAGATCACTCTAATGCGGCCTGTTATTGGTCTTTATAATGGGAAGCAACATGACGTCACTGCTGTTGTGATTTGGCGTTACAAACAAAATTAAATAAAACGGAATCGAAGTGAAATCTTCCAAGAGCCTTATTTTGAAGGGGATTCACTCAGTTTCCGGTACAGTTACGACTCGTGCAGCTGATACAGAAATCTTGAGTGTGCGTGTGTCCGTGTCGTGTGGTTGAGGTTTGCTGTAGTCACACTGGGGACAGATGAGGACTGCACTGTTAGGGGCACCATGCTACACCACTGCATGTCTGACAAGACAGGGAAAAACAAAGGGAATAATCTTCAGTGCAGAGGACGAAGTCTGCTTCCTGTCCACTACCAACATAACAACTCAGTTTTTCAATATCCTAACCAGCTAGTTAGTTCTCTGACCAGCTAGTTAGACAGCTATTAATCACAAAGGCAGCCAGCAACATCCTGTGTGAGAAAAACCTCATTCCTGCAACCAGTTTGATGAATTCCTGTACACTGAATTATTTATTTAAATAATCTTTATTCATCTTGTGTCCTCCTTATTTAGACAAGTGCAAAGATAAATGCAGAGGTAGAGACTAACAAAAGTTACACAAAATACAAACAAAAACATGTACTTGAGAACAGAAAGCTAGTGTAGAGAAGTCGCTCTCAGAGTGAAGTATTGTGTTCCACAAGAACAGGAAACTTTTACCATTTAAAGATATTTGGTTCATATTTCACATTTGGTGACTATCTGACCTCAAACCTCAGCACAGTCATCTGAATACAGGACAAGTGGTCTTAATGTCAAAACGTCCTCCTGTTGTAATGAGTGAAGGGTTCAAATATGACCTTTACAGTTTGTTCAGGGAATAAACAATCATGTCGTGTAGACGAAGCCCAAACGTGACACTGATAGCAAGAAGAACATCGTGGAAATAAAGGATATAAAGATGACACAGTCAGCAACCAGCCCAGTTCCCCTTTTTACGAGTATTTATGTCTATATTTTTAAACACATCAGCATTAGATCCAGACAAAAGAAATCTAGAACATGTTGTACAAGACGGAAAGTTTATATGAAAAGATAGAGTCAGCAAAGGTGAATGTTAGGTTTGATGCATGTGTTGTAGGTAGAAAGCTAGAGTGCTTCTGTTTGCTAGGTAACCACACACATGACTGCGTGCACGACCTCGATAAGGGCAACAAGCAGCCTTGAGACGAACAGATTCTACCGACAACAATCTGGGAGAGCTGCACTCCCATCATGTAACCACACATTGTATAACCATGCTCGCACAATCACACTTTGTAAGCAGTTATAGGAATTTCTCATAGGTAATACAGCATCAAGCTTTATGAATGTTCATGTGTGTAACCAATAAAAACAGCCTGCAGGGGGAAAGCAAGCTGAAGTGGTTTGGAGATCAACTGCTTCCCCTCACGAGTGAAAACCTGAGCTCTGTGTGACCTCGTTCCTGAGTGAGCTTCTGTTCATCAGTATCAGGGGAAACTCTGACAGCAACACAAATCGATCATACAGGAATAATTGGATTCTGAATGCCTTCAAAATGACTAAAAGCCACAACTTATACAACATTGCGCACAGAGCACAGATATCTGCACCTGTTCCAAACGCTGCTCAGAACTATAGCATGCTCAGTGGGGCTGCACATCTGCCCAGAGGTTCTGTCAGCGCATATGTGAAGACGTATCCACAGGGCTTAGTCGCAGTGTCCCAACCTTAGCCGAGCCTGTGCAGCTGACGTAAGTGAACTAGATATGGAAGCTAACACATCACATACACTCCTGACTTGCTATCATATGTGGTCTGTGGGCATCATTAATGCTAGCGTGCGCTGTCAGGTTACCTGCACTGTCTGTTTCACACAGACGTGAGACGTTCTAACAACACTTTGATCTTTGAAACGTGGTAACAAATAACATGTCTGTAACTGCTAGCATGTTGTGACACAAATGTGAGAGCTCACGGCTCCTTCAGTATAAGCATGCAGGACCACATGCTGGGAGACTGAGAGAACGTCTCATACTGAGAGCTGCAGAAACACACTGAGGGTGTCAGCTGTAGCACAGGAAGGAACCGAGAGAGCAAAACACAGAACAGAGAAACGAGAAGTCATGTGAAACAAAGGTCTCACTGCAAAGCATCGAACATGAAGAGTCGGGTTTCTGACCAAACAGAGCTCGCAGTAGGAGGCCGGCGTGTGTGAGTGCAGGGTGAGCCAATCAGATGGTTCGATTTTCTAAAGAAACACAGGCTGTGCTTCACACAGCGAAGAAAAGTTCAAGGTTTGTTGATTCAATTAACGTTTGATGTCGTTCTTTTCTCTGGGAAACTACCAGATGTGTGAGTTTGACAGTGGTGCCTCCTGCTGAAAATACCGACTGTAACACATGCAGACACAACTTCACTCCCTCTTCCTGTAGCTGATGCAAAGAGACTGAGATCAGTATGCAGAACAACATTAATCTGAGAGTGTTCTGATATCTCCACAATCACAAACATCATGATTGGAGTCATTCGGAGTCCTGCCTGTTGCAGCTCTGACGCTGGTGACCGAGCAGACAAACAGTCGATTTAGTGTTGTTAAAAAAATGCACGTCATTAAAATTATGATGCGTTTTATTGCACACAGTGATTTTGATGCACTGCTCAAAAACAAAAGGAACGCGTTTCTGTCAGCAGATGCAGGAACATGTGAGAGCACCTGTGTGAAAGCTGATGATGGAAACATTACAGGCGATAAGAGGAAGAATCCTCTGGCTGCTTTATTATTCATTCAGTAAAACAGGTGCTCTGCATTAAGAGCTACTCGCTGCACTTCCTGTTAATTATTGATTGTTTTTCAGATGAAGCCCAGCAGACACACATGCCCATACATGACCACAAACCACAGCTTTAGATGAATGTTAATACAAGCAGACAAAGAACGCACAATTATAACATTAACACGGGCGACACAGGCTTTATTTCATAATGCTGCTGGGCTTTTTCTGAATGCGAGTGTGCTTCTTGGATGAGTCCTTTCTCCGTTTTCTGCTGCTGTGACCGCTCTGCTGTAGCCGGTAGGTTTTCCGAGCCTGGGCTCTCTCCTTCTCCAGGACCTCCGTGTCATCCAGGATCTCCAGACCTGGAAGCTGACTGATCACATAGAGTCTGAAGAGGCAAAGCAAGAACAGGGCCAGATGGGTGAATGCACCACGGATAGACTCGTAGAGAAAAAGCACACCGACTGTGTTGATTCATAACCTTTTAAATCATCACAGCTTACAAGTTTAAAGTTTCTTAAATGGGAGATGTTCCACTGGATGCAGGTCAGGTGGCCGGTCAGATCACTTCCTTCAATCTCCAGGAACTACCTGCATACTTTTGACACGTGATGACAGGTGCTGCTGTGTACCAGGAAGTATCCAGGGCCCACTGCACCAGTCTGACAATGACTCCAAGAAACTCATGCCAACACCTACCAGGCAGTTAGACATCTGTGTGTGGATGATCATAGATATGCCTCCACACAAGTGGGTGGTGTTCCCATAAAAACCATTTGAACAGCACTGGTATTATAATACACATGCTGAGCACTGTTACAGGCACAATGTCTTTGTAATGTCCACAAAACATTTACATGTTCGGACTGTTTTGGTTTGAGTCATTCCAAAGATGGGCTTACGTATAAACACAAAGACAGTGGTTTGCAAATCTCATAAACACATCAGAAAACAGTTCAAACTACATTTTACTGTTTTTCTCTGTTTGGTTTTCAACAGTTGGAACAGGGCAGCAGGTGGCTGAGAAGTGATAGTAAGAAGAAACAGCTGGACAAGCAGTGTGCAGCTGTTGTGGTTCACTGACAACAGTAGCACAACATGATGGAAGAGGTAAAATCTACAGCACACAGTATGAAAAGATTTCAAGGACATGGATAAATCTGTGCATGAGGGCCAACAGCCAACACTGATGCACGACTGTGAGACACAGGAACAGCCGACAGATGCAGACTGACGATCGTGATGCAAAGAAGGCTCTGCTGTTCATGTGAACATGCAGAGTTATTGCTGTGTTCTTCAGGCATCATTAACACGGAGCAGGAAGCTGTTCTGTGGTCAGCCATCAGACAGCGTTCGTCTGGTTTCCTTGGATACCACGTGTTTACTGTTTATCTTAAAACTGTATGTTTTTCTGTTTTACTGTGAAAACATGGGTTTCTATTTTTATTGACACAGTTTTTAAAGGCTGACGTGTTTCATGCACTTCCGTCTGTCTGCACATGTTGGCCCGTAGAGGAATATTTCAAACCATAGCTGTTTCTAAAAGCTGAAGTTAGCGAGGTGCCCACAGCAGCTGATCCTCTGCAGGTGTCACGGCACACACACAGGCACACACAGCATGCTAATGATTTCACAGGCTTGTGTTACGGCTAAATTGACCTCCTGTAGTTCTGTGCTCGTCTGTTCAAAGTGTCCGTGCAGCCGACCGTGGCCATGAAAACAAAATGTTTATTCTAACACAGGACATCTTGGCCTTGTGTTCTTGCACTGATGACTCAGATGGGGGCGCTGTACACAACAGACAGCGTGACTAGATTTTGCATGTAGTGTTTATATAAACATCATGTGGTAACGGTGGTAACAGAGGGACACAGGTCATTATGCTGTGTGGAGCACATGTTTGTATGTATCTTTCTTTAGAGAGTGTGCGTGTTAGTCCCCATAGGGAAATAGTTCCTCTGCATTTAACCCATTCACCCAGTGAAGCAGTGGGCAGCCACCAGTGCAGCGCCCGGGGAGCAGTGTGTAGGGACGGTACCTTGCTCAGGGGTACCTCAGGGTAGCCGTTCAGTGGAGTCGAACCCCCGACCTTCCGATCATGGGGCCACCACTCTACCTACTGAGCTATCCCTGCTCATACTGATAATATGACGTTTGCACACTGTGTGTAAATTCAGGAGAAAGCTCTCGCTGTGAAAGCAACCTGCACGCTCACCTGTAGTCTGTGTACTGGGTCAGACTGCCTCCATTGAAGTAGCTGGGTGCTGCCTCGTTGTTCATCATGCTAAGGATCCTGCGGTTAGAAGGAACAGAAACACATGAGGCAGCAGTAACAGCAAGCACAGACGCTTCATCAGAGAGAAAAAGCTCACTTGATGTTGGGGAACTTTCTCCAGATCTCCTCCACAAACACAGGCAGGTTGTTGATCTTGTTCTTGTTGATGCACACTGTGGTGACGCTTGGCATGTAGGGGAACTTGACATGAGACGTGTAGTTGTTGCAGTCCAGGATCAGAGTGCTGAGCTTCTCCAGGCAGCCCAGCAGAGCCGGGTTCCAATAAGGACTGAGTGAAGGACACTAGGCTTGTACGTCAGTGAAGAAAGCTCTGACACCCCCACAGCATCCCACCGATCCACAGGACCCTCATGTCCAGGAGTGGGTAAATAATAACTGACATCCTTCTGTTTGCTGCCCACAGTCAAACTGAGATTACATGAAAAACTTCATTAATACGAATGAACTGTTGTCGGGCGGATTGCTACGCAGACTGTTTATCAGCGTCCAATGTTTCTTCTTACACTGAAACTCGGATCAACACTCGATGGCTTTTTATTGACTATGTGCATCACTTACAAAACCAAAGCAGGATCATCATCTATATGAAGATGTTTGCTAAAGAACAGAAGCCGTCAGGTTAAAGTTAGAGTTGGAAACAGTTAGCGTTATTGCCAATACACAGATATTATTCAGCATTTTTAAGCACACACAGCTTAGCAAAGGGTCGGCACGCTGCTGTGCTCTTTACAAAAGGATACTCATCCAGCAGGTTGTAGCTCAGGTCCAGCACCTGCAGGCTGTCTGTCTGTGTCAGGATGGTTTCATAAGGGATCTCTGTGAGGCTCTGGTACGCAAAGGAAAGCCACTGGAAATGTGCTGCATGGCTTTGTTGGCCTGATGCATGATGATCCATGACCCAGCAGTGAAGTGTCTTCTGTTCCTCCAGCTGGCAGTGATCAAGATTAGAAGTCAGATGATCAAACAGCAAAGCAACAGCTGGTTAGCAGTGACACAGAGCAGTCTGGATGCTTCTGGAAGAAATGTTGTTTTTCCCTCGAACATTATCGACTCTCAGGACAGTCGGGAAATTACACACTCACACAAAGCTAACGTACAGACAGCGTGTCAGTGTGTGAAGAGCATATTCATACATGTGTGTGCTGTTACAGAAGGCAGGATTCAAGGAAAACATGCTTGTGCTTCAATCAGCAACGCAGCATGAAGACAGAACGTGTGAAGAGTCGACACATTTTACAGCTGGAGACACAAATCAAGTCAAACTGAAGCAGATTAAACAGATGGTAGGCTACCAACAGCACGTTTTACTGTTTGAAAGGAAACAACAGGAAAAAACCTAGTAAACAATATGGGAACAAAATGTACAGCAACGATGTCAGCAACAGGACCCGAAACATCAAACTGCTGCAGACTTTATTTCAACGCTACCATGGATTTAATGTGGAGCTCATGAAACAATGATTTCAGTTGGTCTGTTGCAACACTGTTCAGCATGTGATGAACCAGAAATCACTAAAAAAACGCCAAAATGTGTCTAAATGCCTTGATTGGTGTAGATGGAGCAGCCTGTTAGTGTGAAAGCAGCACGCACAGATATTCAGTTTGATCAGGACTCACCGAGCTGAAGAGGATCAGATGTAGCCTGCATACCAGCCTCTGAGAACTGCTTACAGCTCGTATAAAAGGCCTCCTTTCATGCCCGGCCTGCTGATCACATGATGTGGATAATCACAATAACAGCAGCGCTGGCTCGGGTCGGAGCAGCAGAGATAATGTTGAAAAGAGAAAAACGACAGCAGCAGCAGCTCGTGACAAACAAAGCCTGTTTTTATTGGTGCAATAACATTAACTCTGTTAATATGTGTTTAATAAAGTCGATAATGCAGCAGCAGCTGGCTGTCACTTATAATTGCACACAAATACAATATCAGCACATTTACATGATTCAGTCTTTTAATAAGGAAAATAAATGAACGGATTCAGCTTCATCTTCCCACGTTTACATACTTATGAACAAAACGCATGAATGTTTAATAACTGTGGTTCAAACAGAGGCTGAGGAGCTGATTAAGGCCCCAAGGACATCTTCACTGTAACACTTGCAACACTTGCACTGTAAATATGAGTCCAACATGAACTGTGTTTGGACACCAAGCTCTCTTTTCACGTGTTAATTGTAAACAGGTTGTGAATTTCTGTCACGCACAGTGACAGCTCACTGCTGCCGGACCGCGCTGGACTGGACGGTGCTGAACTCAGATTTTAACCGAGCAGACAAAGCGATGACCTCTGCTCGTCTTACACTCCCTGATTTGCCACTTTGCCCTCCTCCAAACCAGAACACACTTTCTGCTTTCTTTCTTTTTTGGCTGAAGAGGCATTTTTCTCCAGTTGGTGTAGCCGACCGGCTCGCCTCCGGCCCACTCCCAGCGTCCTCGGCCCTCCCTGTCGTTCAGACCTGGCGCAACAGAGAAGATGAGCTCGTTACATTCTGCATAAAAAATGCACGGACAGAAACGTGTGGGGCTTTGGCCCTGGGCTATACGGCTCCCTGCAAACACAACATACAGATGTGCAGCGTCGGGTTTAGCTCGGTGGGTGAGCAGCTGCACACGGTGGATCGCTCAGCCCACTGAACTAAACCAGCACCCCGTCTCTGGACGACTAAAGCAGGAGTACCGGGATTGAATCCATGTAAGGATGGAGAGAACAGGCAGGGAGCAAAATCAAAACCTTCTGCCTCAATAAAACGAATCAATACTTTCACTTTGGGGACCAGATGTTAGAAAATAATGTTCTAGCAACGCTGTTGTTATTGAATTCACTTTACTAACTTATTTACATACTATGATTATATTTTTTAAACACATTAGAATTCTTTGCACTGGATACAAAAATGTTTCGTTAAACTTAACGAATGTTCCAGTCAGATGAGGTGGAGGTTGTAGTTACTTTGTGTCCAGTGCACTTTAAACTTTACATATTAAACTAAACTGAAAGTCCATTTTTACACAGTGAGTGATTTTTTATTTAGAATGCATTACAAGCGAATGAGGAGCCGGCACCATTGACACCGTTACATTTACTCACACATGTAAAAACAGGACACCTACCGATCCAGAAAGGCTTCCTTCCACCAAAGTCCCACAGCCAGTCCATGTCAGCTTGAGACGCAACACTGGCCAGTGTTCCTCTAAACCTGCCGTTAGGAAGAAAAAGAAGCGCCTCATGCTCATCGTGTTTGTAATGCACAAAGTGTTTGTGGGAACACACAACTGTACCTTTCCCTGCAGGCCCTGTTTGCTTCACTCCATGTCAGCTTGCGTTCAGTACTGAGGGTGTAGCAATAACCACCATGAAAGGTGGAGCCCTGAGGACACATCTGAGCACTCACCATCTATTCAACAGGAAAGATGATTTTAGATCTGCAGCTTTTCAGTTTCCACGTGTTGTCACAGGTTAATGTGCTTGGCTTGTGTTGGTGTTGTGAAGCTGTAGTACCTGATCAGTTGGTGCCCAGGCTTTCCAGGAGACACCGTTGCAGTGAAAGAGCTCGTTGGTAGCTTGGTGAAAATGAAGGAGGCCTCTAAGTCCTGGCACACAGGGTTTGTGGACGGGGTTGCCAGCTGTAGTCTGTGACCCACAAACATTCACACAGATTATAGTGCTGCTCCACAATAATATGCAACGTACTTCACAGTGTGTGGAGCAACAGAAGGTCCAGTATGTGCACTAGCAACAGAGCTACCACCGTGTTGCTAGCACATCATGCTACCCCAAAGGTGCACACACCTGAACGACAAGAACGTAAACTCTACTGTGCTCTACATGACTCAGTGCTGCAGCTTGCCTGGACTTTATAGAGCATATATGTCTGCGTCTGTGACCCAGCATTTTGAGTTTATTTTGGATTTTTGATTTCTTATCATTGGAATAATGTTACCTTGTTGTGTTATTTTTAGTTTGGGGTTCGTTGAGTTTTAATCTATTTTGTTTCTTCTATGTTTCCTTGTTTTCTTTTCCTGTTTGTGCTTGTGTCTCCCTTGTCTCTTCTCATGTTTCTCTCCAGTCTGTCATGTGTTTCATGACAGACTGCGTGTTTCATGTTTGTCAAGCTCGTGGTGTCGTCTCTCCAGGTTTCCTTTTTTATTTTGAAAGTCTTGTGTTTCCCTGTTCAGTGTGTTTAGTTTTGCTTCCTGTGTGGCGTCAGGTTTGTGTCAGCTGTGTTTCCCCAGCGTTTCCACTTCCCTCATTACCCTCCTGTGTATTTCACATCGTCTGTCCATCTCGCTTCATGTTACGTCCAGTTTCAGGATGTTTTCAAAGTTGCTTTGCCTTGTTTTGCGTTCGTGTATTCAGCCTAATAAACGACTCGCTCTGTGTTACACTTCTGTGTGTGCTTTCAGGTCCAGCGGCCGTAACAACATGTGAGTGTGAGCAGCTGTTCTCCAGCTGAAGTGCTTGGTGGAGATTGAAGTGTGAATTTGCAGCAGCATGAGCAGATTCTTTCCTTTTCTTTTAAACAGATATACAAGCAAAACAAAACGATTCAGCGTTCCTAAAAGCCGAGCTGATGGAGTTCGAGGGGGAAGAAAACCCGCTGGTACTCACATGTCCCTTCGCCACGCCAGCTTTCTGAGGTTTTAAGATGTTTCTGTGAGGGTGGGACCGATGCTGTTGTGCCCCCCTGCTAACCACCTGGATGTTTGCCTTTCTGCCCTTCCTGGATGGTGAGGTGTCGTCTTCTACTTGCATTTGGATGATGCCGTGATACTGAAATTGAAGAAGCAATAGAAGTGAAAACTTTCAGAAGTCTCATTGGTAGGAGTGGGGAGTGCTACCTACTGTGTAAACGGTGTCTGTTCCATTGTGAAAAACTGATGACGGTGCAATCTGAAAGAAAAACCCAGAGCAGCAGTTTACCCACGCGCCACTGCAGAAAGATTCAACTGCAGCGATTTCATATATAATACATTCAAACAGCAGAGCTTACAGGATGTACTTACTGACTTTGCATTGCCTCTGACTCTGAGTTTCTTTTTGGGGACTCCTGGCCTGGAGATGCTGTCTCCACGGGTCCAGATGATCGAGTCTGTCCCAAGAGGAAGTTTCTCGAGGTGTATGGATCCATGCTGAGGGTACGTGTTGGCCTGAATCTCCTGTCCTCCAAGAACAGGAGCCTCCTGATTCTGGTCTAGCCTGCACTGCCCTGTGGTTTTAGTTCGGGGGTAAGATAAGTCTATCCTCAAATGCCATCATGTGTGGCAAAATAATCATTTTTACCTCCTGCTGAGTCTCTGATGGTGAGCGTAGCTTTGTTGGTGCTGCCAATGACGGTGCTTTCAGGAGAGACCAGCAGCACTTCAAAAGTCTCGTCAGCCTCCTCGAGGTGATCTTGGATAATCTCAGTTTGCCACCTTTGCTTTGACACTCCTACACACAGTGTTTGTGTGTGTGTGTGCGCGCACAGGTCAGCAGTCCATCACAGTGTTTACACAGAGACATTTAACCATTCATTCACAGTAGAAAACGTAACCAGGGACTGAGTGTAAAAGCTGCACTTCCTAAGCTTCCTAAACTGTTTTGTGTGAAGGATTTAGAAACATTGTTACAGACATTTTATTTGTTTTATTGCTCAAAAGGATGAACGCACGATGTTAAAGTGCATCCAGGAAAGAGGAAACATCTGCATTATGCTTTAACACAATCCACAAACTGCGTCACTGTTTTCTTCCTCCAGCACATAAACTGAAATCAGCTGATTGTAGCACAAGTGGAACTAATAAGGGGAACAAACAGGCAGCCAGAGGAACATGAAACTACTGGGAACCGCTTCTCTACGAGGCTTTCATTCAAAACTCTGAGGAGGACCGTTAACACGTCGCACTAAGCTGTTGCTGCAATAATAAGAAATTCAGTCACAACACAATTAGAAGAACGTCATCATCAGGGTGTGTCTGTAGGGACCTGAGGTTTGTCCTTTTCTTTGGACCATTAGCGTGACTCATCTTCCACTTCTGTGTTTTCAGTTTTCAGTATTTATATTTCTTGTTTTTCATGTTTGTTTAACTGGTTCTTTTCACGTGACTGGATCCAAGCTCGTCTTTAGACTGTGGGTGAAAGACGGTATATCCGGAGGTAGCCCACACATGCTGCCTCCAGCCACTTATCATCAAACTTCCAGTGTGAAAGACACTGACACAGATCCTCACTGAACTTTAATGACCTTCTTTCATTGCCTGGACTCAAACTCTGCTCCATAAACGGGGACTTTTGGCCTGACCCTGCAGACAGACAGACCTTCTGTCTCTATTATCAAACACATACCTGGATCAAACTGGACGAGTGCAGATGGGTTTGTGAGGAAGTCCTTTCCAGCTGTTGCAGTGACCTCATTTACCTAAATAAAGACACAAGTCGCAGAACCACATGTTCATCAATCTGCATACAAGCTAAATGTCCTGTAGCTGAGTTATCACAAATCTCTTTTCACCTCAGTCATATTTGTGTAGAGCCAGTTCACAACAACAGTCACCTCATAGTGGAAACTATACGTATAACATGTCTTAGTTAACCATTGTTAGAATAAGAGAAATCATAACTACGCCTCAGTTTCAGTAACCAAATGACGTGCAAACCTTGACAGAAATATATGACGATACGGCCAAATTCCCCCGACGAACGATGTCCAGTGAGATCGTTCCCTGCTCCTCACAGGCTGACGTCTCGGTCTGCAGCAGCTCCACCCTGGACCACCTGAACTCGAGTCTGCAAAGAACGAAGTTAATACAGGACAAACTCTGCACTGTTTATTTAAAGTATTGTTCTTACAGGTGACGAGGCCCTGTGTTCCCCAGCAGGTCGGACACTGTGAACTCCAGGCTGTCTGAGACAGACTCCGTGTCCAGACTGATGATGTACACAATAGATCTCTTCTTTAGCTCCATCTGCAAGAAGCGCTGTGGCACAAAACCCCCTGCACAAAGTAAGAAGGATGAGGCTACAGGTTTCTGGTTCAAAGTTAAAGTGTAAACATCGTCCTTACCTGTGGTAATGTTTTCTAGGAAACCAAAGTGTGGTGGACGAACTATGCAGAATATGAGCTCTTCTTCTCTGCTGTTGCTGTCTCGAGCCTTCAGTTCTTGGGATGACAGGAAGATGCCGTATCGGCCATCAGCTAAAGGCTCTGCTTTCCAAAGGGGAAGCACTTTCACAACCTCAGGAGGCGACTTATCCAAAGGCCTGATCTGAAATTACACACAGCTTGATGTTGTACTAGAGATGGCACAGCGTTAGTACATTTCTACTGTGCAGTTTCCATGTCCCTCTCCTTCTGTGCACAGCTTTCAATAATGACCACAAAAGTGGTTTAGCACTGTGTGGATAAAACAGCTAACCAGTGTTTGTTTGCCTTAACTAGTGCACATGTTTCCAACACAATTATGGCACAACCACAGTATCTGTCACAGGTAAAGCCAGCCCTTATAACCTACCTGAAATATGAAGAAAACAGGCTCTCTGTGTAACTGCCCATCCAGCAGGAACCCTCGATTAGTGCTGTCTGAGCCAGTGAAGGAGAATCGGTCTATCTGTGACGGCCCCCCGTCATGTTGATATGCCACCTCCAGCTCCTCTATGTCTCTCTGGGTGAAATTAGAGCCTGTGCTCAGTGGTTCACCAGCTAAAACTAGTCTGCCATACTGTGGAGGCTGTGAAAGGACAAATGTCAGGGTGCTGGGAGGAGTGTCGGGGTCTGACAGAGACAGGTAGTCTGGACCCAGGATAATGGACGATCCCTGGGGCACCGTGAGGACTTTGTTGGAGGACAGAGATGGTAAGATACGATCCACCGTTTCCACCCCGATCTCAAAGCTGCCATTTACGCTAGTTTTACCATTGCTCACAATAAACCTGTCAAAAGAAATGCAAAGGACTGGGTGTTAGGTGTAATGTGATCAAAGTGATGACTACAGTACATCAGTCGCTAATTTACTTTTGAGGTTAGCTTTCACCAGACAGTTTAATTCGATTCAGCTCAAATCAATGTAAGATTATTTATATGGTGCCTAATCACAATAACAGTTCCCTCGGGGAGCTTTATATTGTAACGCCAAGACCCTACAATAATATAGTGAAAGCAGTGGAAACACCAACAATCATATGAGCCCCTATGAGCAAGTGCTTTGGCAACAGTGAGAAGGAAAAACTCCCTTTTAGCAGGAAGAAACCTCCAACAGAACCAGGTTTAAGGGTGGGGGTGGAGGTGACCCATGTGCTGTTTGATTCTCCACCAGTTTGGGTTATTAGTCTAACAACCAATAACTGAGTGAATCCCACTGAAATGGGAGCTTGAAAGGTCTGTCTCATTAAGAAAAGCTGCAGGTCAAAGTTAAATACGAAGCATCGTTTGAAAGAGCTTTCCTTGATCTCAGACAGCGTTTCAGACTCACTGGAAAGTTTCTTTGGGCGTGCTGGCTCTGTTATCGTGAACATAAGCCACCAGGTTGGCTGCTATGTCCATCTGGCTGAAGGTAGAAATGATGATGCCAGGATGTTTCATGTACTCTATGTGTCCATGAGCAGGTGGGCTGGTGATGACGTACAGAAGCTCCTCTGGCTGGTCTGTGCCATCTGTGGCCTGCAGCACATGGGTGGTGAGAACGATGCGATCTCCACGGCTGACGTTCGCTGGTTTCACAAAGATGACGATGTTTCCTAAAAAGACAAAGTACACGGTGTGACTTCACTGCAGACACTTCCTCTCTTTAGATTTGCATTTATTACATCAATGACTAAAATATTGTTTTGTTGGACTGAGATTAGGTGGCTGTATGCTATGGGTGTATTAGGTATCGTTGCCGGTCACCAAGACTACATCAAGTACTCTCAGCAGGTTTACTAGACGATATGAATGCAGCATCACTTACAATCCCTGCTGTGACCATCACTGAAACCAACCAGCTGATCTACACCAGCAGCAGAGACCACGGTGATGCTTGGCTGCAAGATGAACAGCAACAAGGAGCAGTGTCCTCCATGGAGACTACAGGCCATCAGCTAAGGTGAAGGTAGCACGGAGGGACGTTAGCCAACTACTAAAAGGTGTGATGAAGAAAGGGGTGCCTAAGAAGCACAGCAAGCTGCCAGCATCGAGACATTGAAGTCTGCCATTTGAAGAGGTATACCAGAGAGATAGAAGGCAGGAGAATAAACCAGCTACACTCCAAGGAAACATCCATCCATGGTATAACCTCAGTGGCAGGGGAGGAAGATGAGAACACCAAGCCTGGAGACAGAGCAATACCGGAAGAGCAAACAGGAGAAGACACAACAGCAATGCTCAGTGGCTAATGGATCTAATAGCAGACCACAGCAACCTTCCTATGCAGGGTCCCGTAACCATCACCGTGGCAGACATCCTATTGGCCGATAACCTGCCTCAGCACCAGGTGGAAGCTCCTGTCAGGCATCATAGCGGCTAAGATGAACAGGCACATGAGTGGGGCACAGAAAGGGGCAAGAATACCTGAGGAGTGAAACCCCTGTTACTGGTAGACTGAGCAGCCTGACCAGCCTGTGCACTGCTGATTTGACTGAAATAAAGTCTATGACTCACACCTGGATCCTGGGATCCCAAAGCTCTACAAGATCAACAGGACCCTCAGAGGCTTCATCAGGAACTCAGTGGGAATGTGAAACCATCAAGTGTTGTACCAGGGAGAAGCTCTGTCCCCACTGCTGTTCTGCACAGGCTATCAACACCTACGCCCTGCCCGTGACCACATACCCTGCTGGCATAATAAGCTGGCCAAAGGAGGAGATGCTGACATATAGACTGTCACAGGTCTGGGTCATTTCGACCCAGCGTTTTCAATTCATTTGTGATTTATTTCTATGGTTCCTGGGTTTGGCTTCCTTGGCCCTCGTGTTTCTCTTTGCCCCCTCTGTCCTGTGTTTGGATCCCAGTGGCTGGACAAAGCTGGACTGAAGCAAGCACAGAGGCACTAATCACGGCAGCACAAGAACAAGCTCTGAGTACAAGATCCATAGAGGCTGGGGTCCATCACACCGGGCAAGACCCCAGGTGTAGGGTGTGTCCAGCACATAAAGTGTGTGTGTGTGTGTGTGTGTGTGTGTGTGTGTGTGTGTGTGTGTGTAGTTGACTAGAATATTCCAAGATTCCTGCTATTTTAGAACATTTTTGTTATTTGTTCAAAAGGATTCAGTCTGTGTCTCTCAGATCTTTCCAGTTGTCAGTAGACTTGCTGACTCTTATCTCCCACATCAGTGTTTTAAAATATTATAGTTGGTATGACTTCTGCTTACCGACACTGAGCAGGATGAACGTTCGTCATTGATCAAGAACCTACACAAGTTAAATGAAGCTGCGATACCTTTGTCTAGGTCTTTGATGGAGATCTGGAAGTGCTGTGAGGGTGACTGATTCTCTCCATCCAGCAAATGGAAGACAAAGAAATCCTGACTTTGAGCAGCCCGACGGCCTGTGTTTACATAACGTAGAAGGTTCATGTCGACCATTTCTTGGGTGCAGTTCTTCCCAGCAGCCAGTGTGACCCAGCCCTGATTCTCCTGAGATCAGATGAGACATAGTTAGGAACACAGCAAATTCCTTGGTAAGGGAGTAATGGTCGGTCACCCTTGAGTCTTAAGATGCAGATGTAAAGAAACAACATGGACTTAAAGGAAAAGAATAAAAGTGCAAAAACAGAGTTGGCAAGGAGAACAACATCCCAGGTGCCCTTATCCTTGTGATTTACAGCAGTATAATAAGTGCTGCAGACTTTTAACATCACCATCGTTTGTGTCTCAGAGACAAAAGCAGCTCTGTTAAATTAAAACGTGCTGCACATCAGAGGCTCTCGATGTTTAAGTTGCTTCAGACTTATTGTGTATAAATGTAACATTTAATCTCTTCTTCCACCAAACAAACTGATATATTTTATATATAATAAAATGATACTGCACTAACTTTAAGCTGAAGCAGTCCTTGGGTTGGAACACTTTCAAACATGTACATGAGCTCTGAAGGAGGGGTATCACGGTCCTGTGCGAACAGTGACGCGCTGGATATCAGTCTGCTTTCACCTGGATCCACGTCTAGGCCGGCGTTCCTGAAGGACACAAGATCGGTACAACGTTCACTTTATTTTGCACAATCGATGCTGCACCGACTTTAAACGGGGAAATGTTGGTCCAACCTGGTAAGCTGGGGCTTCTCGTCGTTCACCTGCAGCACTTTAACTGTCACCTGTTTCAGGACGTGGTGCCGTCCGTCAGTCAGCTGGATGGTGAAACTATCCTCCACACTCTCAGAGTCGTCGTGCACGTACACCACACCCACAGCTGTTGGACAGTGACGAGCACGTTGTTTTGACTCAGTTCATTTATTTAAATTATTCATTTTTGATCAAATGTGCACATTAGTGGGGTTTGTATTCGGTAACATGAGTTTATTTAAATATCTTTCATGTAGTTTTAACTTTTGTTCTGATTTAAAGGTTCCAGATTTTCAAGTCTTGGATCTTTTTGTAACTTGGCCTATATTAATATTCCTATTTACTCTCCACTCATCGCTGCATCAAGGCAAACTAATAAAACTGTTATTGTTTGTTTGAATGCACAACAGAAGACAACATGTTGATGTGCAGCTGGTTAGATATGGCTTGTTTGGATCATCTGTAGTAATTTAAAACATTTGTAAACTATTTCAGTCATAACTGAAGCTTTAACATGTAAACAATACCATTTATAAGATCCTCCACAGTAAAGGCAACCACAGGAAGCTGACGCTGGGCCTCTCGTTTCTCTCGCTCTCCACTGCTGTGGGCGACGATGCTGCCGTGTCGAGGGGGTGTGGCCACGCTAAAGAGCAACACGTTCTTGGGGATGTCCAGATCCGTCGCATGCAAGACAGACGAGTCTAGCCGCTTCATTTGTCCTTCGTGTACCTTTACATAAACGGACGTAATGACCATGTTCAACGAACAGTCATGAGTACTATGATCAATAAGAGTTGATAAAAACTTACCGTGATGTTGTGAGCCACCAGCTCTGGCACTTCATCATTTGTGGGGTTTATAATGATGTAGAAAGAGACGTGGGCGGAGCTGTGTTTGCCGTCTGATACACAGAGCATCAGGTGGTCAGCTGTTGGCTCCACCCTCTGATGTCTGGACTGCACATAGTTGACATGACCCTCAGTGATGTCCTTGTATGAAAAAGAAGCTGAGAGAAAGAGGCTGAAATAAACATCAAATACTGACTCTGTGGTCACGTACAGCGAGATGCTCACCTGTGCTCACTCCTGTGTTGCTTTTCTCAAATCCAGGACTGGGGAGGACATTTTCAATGTAGCCAAACTGAGGTGGGGAGGTCAGGCTGATGACAAGCTCGTCCAGCACTGTGTCCACGTCGGAGGCTTTCAGGTGAGCCGCAGTAATGGGGGCCGTCCCACCTTCATTCACTTTAAAGATGTCTGCTACAAACAAGCAAACAGGGCGCCGATATCAACAAAGTACATTTTGCTTTTTCCCCGAGTGACTAAAGGTGAGACGCTCACGTGTTTCTAGCGTAGGTGGTTGGCTGTCAACAGGAAACACGGTGATCTGCAGGTCGTACACGGGTAGCGTCTGCCTCAGGTGAGCGGTGCTGCTGGTCCTGACAGGACTCCCTCCACTGCAGCATAAAGCCAGCGTCTCCGTCTCTCCGTCAGAAATGACAAAGGTGACGGTGTCATGGCGAGG
This sequence comes from Mchenga conophoros, assembly GCF_057382185.1. Classification (NCBI taxonomy): domain Eukaryota; kingdom Metazoa; phylum Chordata; class Actinopteri; order Cichliformes; family Cichlidae; genus Mchenga; species Mchenga conophoros. Next base: position 14,959,117 of record NC_140528.1, read on the forward strand.
AGCGAGTCCGATCTCTACTTCTAAAACCACAAACGTGATAAGAACCTTTAGAGAAGCAGCTGCGTCTCTGTCACACCTCAGTAACATTTATATCATGTGAACTGATAATTTGACAGCTTGGTGGGAGACCACAGACGGGAATCAGTCGAGGGTGACGCAGTATTTTCTGCTTCCACTGAGACTCTTTGGATTATTCTTTGTTAGTGATAGTTTCTGGTTTCCTGTTCTGTGTCCATGTCTCAGTCTGCATGCTTCCTGTTTATTGTAATAGCCCCTGATGTGAGCAGACCTGGGGATGCCACCCAGAGTTTTTACATTATTCATGTTGATTTTGATATTACTGATCTTTTCTGGCCTTTTGGTTTCTGCTTTCTGCTGTATCCCCTTGTCAAGTCCGCGTCTCCGTTATGTTTCCTGTTTTACTTTCTGTGTCTCAGGTTATTGTATCAGGTTTTGCTTCCCCTGTCTCGTTAGCCCTGATTTGCTGTGTATTTAAGCCCTGTGTTTTCCTCAGTGTTGTGATGTCCACACTGTGTGTTCTGTCTGCTTAGTTTGTTTGTGTTCTCAGTTTTGCCACTTTGAGCCGTGTCTGTCTTTGCCGTAAAGAATACAAAGAACCGGATTTAATACTAACAATAAATCTAAGTTTACTTTCCGCCTCTGAGTGTCTGCACGTCGGGTCCTCCTCACCACCATCATCTGCATAATATCCTTCTGAGAAAGGAAAAAGTCTCTTTCAGGTGAACTTTTTTGTGATTTCTGCCTCTTTGGAGGCCACGTGAAACATCATTGTTTTAGCAGGTAGCTCACATAGGTCAAAAGACACAGACAGGGAACATAAACTAACAGTCTGGGTCTCAGGAGGATGTCGTCAAAAGATTTTGAAAATCTGAAGAAATTTGTGATCCAAAGACGAGACCAAAACCAGCTCTGATCAATGCTGAAACAAACATGACAAAGAAGAGCTCTGGACTGTCCTCGACATGAGAACAACAAGAGTTCAGCACCGGGTCTCCAGACGTGCATCAACTGCTGCTACAAGGAAAGATTCATTTCTTTCATTGAATTAAATACATTTCTCATATTTTCAATGTGTTTCATATATTTGAAATAAATGTGTGTTTGTCTGATTTACATATCATTGCAATATTTTACTTGTGTCTTATTCAGCGTCCCGGCTTTTGTCGGGGCCTTACATCATTATGACAGTGTTTGAGAGGCAGGTGAACCGGATGACACGAGGTGACATGTGTGCTACTGAAATTTCCAGACTGTGAGTACCGATGGCTGACAGGCACATCCTGAGGTTACATGTTTGTTACCCATGACTGTGGTTTCTAAAAGGAGCAGAATGAGACCAGGTCATATCCAATCACAGAAAACGTTGATGTTACCAAGCGTTCAATGAGAGAAACTGGTCTTAAAATATGCTTCTAAGACCATCAGTCACATGAAATTCCTGATGTTACTGTTACCATCCATCCAACAGCATCAGCCATCACATTAATGACTTACATATATCTATAATAGGTATACGACTCTTTCTCTGTTTGCACCTGTGTGTTTATATGTGACGATCCCTGCAGTGATGTCTGCCTGGATGAAGCGATCCACCGCTGCACCTTCTCTCAGCACCACACCGTGATGCGGCTGCTGCACAATTAGGAAGGACAGGCTGCTGTTGTCGCTGTCTCTATCAGTGGCATAGATGTACTCTGCGGTGAGGACTACTTCCTGCCCCTCTGCACAGCTGAGACCTGCTTTCAAACCTGCACCGACTACTGGGACCTCATCATTGATGGGCTTCACCTGGAAATGGACAAAGAGGGTGAAGCAAGTGCAAATTCTCTGTTTTCTGTTGGATGTTGGGCATTTCTTTAATTACCATCACTTGCAAGACAAAAATGACTGAGCTGGTCCCGTCTGTTGCAGTGAATTCAATGTTGTCCTGTGTAGTTTCTGAGCTGTCATGACTGTACCTACATGACAGATGAACACAGATATGACATGGATGTGTCATCTTAACATGGAATCAGATGTTTAAAGTAATCACCTACAGAGAGGGTGAAGAGGACGGTGACTGAGGAAGAACAACAGTAAAAACAGAAGCGAAGACAATTTAAGATCCTAAAAATGAACCAATGAGTCAACAGCAAGTACAAATACTGCTAATATACAATAAGCCTGGTTTGTATGGATTGTGTTTGTTGAGGAAATGATGGAACATTTCATTAATCATGCAGAGTCCTGAGCACCAGCACCTTAAAAGGACACCTTGTGCTCACAGAGGCTCCTGTTGTCACTATCCAGCAGCAGCTACACCAGGTTACTTTAGATGCTTCTATGGTAGCAAGATAAAATTGGAAACTCCAGATACTGGGATGCTCCATTAAGACAAGCACATGACTGCATGATCCTGAGAAAGGAATAAACAGTTTCTGCAAAAGCTGGCAGTGCAAATGAAAAACTGCAGACTGAGGTGATCGGCTGTAAAAGAAGATTATATGTGCAAGATCCAGAACGCAGTGTAGGAAGACGTAATCCCAATCGTTCCTATACATGCAAGAGACATGCAAAGCATTTTAAATCGTCAGCGGCAAACAGAACTAAGATCGTCTGACCGAACGTTGTGGCTTTGCAGATCTTGCAGAGTGAAGCTTTGCCCTGGTTTCATCAGGAGGCCACTGAGATGCAGAGTCCCATGCTGGGGTTCCCTCTGCAGCTCCACCCGCAGAGCTTCTTCTGAAGAGTCTTCATCCGACAGCAGCAAGTGTTCAGGGCCAAGCCTGCACTCCCCTCCCTCATCTACGGTCAGAGGCTTGGAAACAACCTGAAGGAGAATGTAATCACGTTTATTTTATGCATTCACATTGCTGCATGTGATAAAAGATACGAATGTGATCATTTTCTTTTCCACCTGAGGCGGCTGGTTGTCCACCGGCTCTACAGTGATGTTAAAGCAGATCCCAGTGACTGTTTTACCTCGATGGTTGGTTACAGAGAGAACAAACTGGATTTGCTGGGGGTGCGGGCCGATGTCCATGATAGGAGGCATGTAGGCTACTTTCATGAAGTTTACTGCATGCTGAAAACAGGAAGGAACCAGAGTTTTGAGCCAGACCACATATGTGCTTACAACATCTACCTGACTAAGGAATAAAGATTTACCTGAGTGAAGACCCTCAGCATTGGCGCGTTGGCGTCTTTGGTAAATTTGGGTATGCTGTCGACCAGAAACAGCCTCCCCGCGTCCGGATTGCTGCTCAGTAAGACGACAACACAAAGACAGCAAAAATTCAGACCGAACATTTCCCCACAGCAGGTTTGTGAAGCTGAGGCGACTCACCTGTGGGGACGAGAGTAAAAAGGTGGAGTAGTCACAGTAAACGTGAGCTCTCTGTCAGCTGACTGCTGGTCTACAAAGTGGAGCTGCTGCCGTGTGATGTGGACTACGTCCGTTTCTTTGAGCACAAGACTCCGACTGGAACCTGGAACCTCTTTAGGAGGTTTGTTGGGAACCGGCTCCACGTGCACCATCACCACCTCCAAACAAACAAGCAAATAAACAACAAAGAATCTGACGAGATAGGTTATGTATGCGCCCCATGTGCTGCCAGTGCACGTTGTGTGGGGCACTCTGGGCTGTGTTCCTGGACATCATGTGAAATCAAAGACAAAGGGAAGAGTTTCAGCTTCTTTTTTCATGAACTTTACAAGGAAACGAGATTTCACTGTGTTCACCTGTTTAGCCAAGAGCCGTTTAAAAACGTATCCATAGATGTGAAGCTCTCTGCTGCTACATTTAAAGGTTAGCTTAAGAATGAGGAGTATTTAGTATTTAGGGAATACAGATAAATGTGACTGAGCTGTGTCAGAGCAGCCTGGTGCTTCGCTCAATAGTACATCCTCATCCAAACTAAATTACAGTATCTTTACGGTGAGACAGTGCTACACACCTGAGCCTCTGATAGGTTGGGTGGGTCATGGAAATCAGACAGTACCACCTCAAACCAATCATCGGACACCTCATGTCCAAGATGACGATAGTAAACCTTTGACTGAGACAGGTCCTTCTGCAAAAAGTGGCTGACAGGGTAACCTGGATTAAAACCAGTACGTACGATACGACGTGGTTAGAACACAAAGAGACGCTCGGTACGATACAAGTATAAACACATGATTAATTTTCCGACCTGTTTTCCCTGGTCCAGGAATTTTCATAACCTCTCCTGACTGAGGGGGGCGGGTAATGTTAAAGAGGATGTAGTCATCACTGGAGTCCATGTCAGAGGCCTGAAGGATGGAGCCTCTCAGCAGAGCTGTGTGGCCCTCAGGGACCTCCAGCAGCATGTTGGTGATAAGAAAAGGAGGCGTGTCATCCTTGGGGAGGATCTTGATGGGGAACTTGTGCCGGGTCTGATGATGACCGTCAGTGATGCGAAAGATTATGAAGTCTTTGGTGGAGTCACTGTCGTCATGGTGATAGCAGACCACTCCCCCTTTTATGTCATTGACAGTAAACATGAAGCCCTTTCCACCTGGAATCATATCAAACAATTACAGTCAAACAGATACAGATACAGGCAGCATCCGAACCAAGACGTCAGTGCAAATATGACCAAATGGTGACGTGTGAAACTGTGCACGGGACAGATCCCACTGTGGGGGTCAAACCACTGGCTGGGTGATAACACTGTTCCCACAGACAGCTCCAGACAGACTAAGCAAGAAATGCAACAATATAATTTCATTTTTTCAACAAAATGGACAAAAAGATGACATCAAACAATTTTTGAACACCAACTTTCTCCGGCTTAAGTGATGGAGGAGCTCAAAGGCTCATATGAAATGTGAACAGGTCTCTCATTTAGATTCAGCTGCGACTACACAATGACACCATTCGTTTATTAGCATTGCAACACTTTCTGTCATGGAAATAAGTCTGTTTCTGATCGTCTGCAGAGGAATGGTTTATTTGAAGAGTTTCAGTCAGGTTTCAGAGCTCATCACAGCACAGAAACAGCTTTAGTGAAGGTTACAAATGACCTTCTTATGGCCTCTGACAGTGGACTCATCTCTGTGCTTGTCCTGCTAGACCTCAGTGCAGCGTTCGATACTGTCGACCATAATATCCTATTAGAGCGATTAGAACATGCTGTAGGTATTACAGGTACTGTGCTGCAGCTGTTTTTCACAATCTGTGTGTTTATACAAATCTCTGTATTTAATTGTTAGTTATTATTAATCTCTGGCTCTCTTCCACAGCGTGTCTTTGTCCCGTCTTCCTCACCTCAGCCCCAACCCGTCGCAGCAGATGGCCCCGCCCCTCCCTGAGCCTGGTTCTTCCTGTTTTTCCCTCCCACTGGTATCAAAACGTTTGTTCATGGTTGAGTTTTCTCTGTTTTCTCTCTATTATTGTAGGGTCTTTATCTTACAGTGTAAAGCTCCTTGAGGTGACTGTTGTTGTGATTTGGCGCCATATAAATAAATTGTGTTAGCACCTCTGACTGTTAGCCGTCCATGCTGCAGGCCGTCCACAGTTATGATACGAACGGCATCCAGGTTGTCGTTGTCCACAATCTGAAGCTGTTCCCACGTTATTGGACGAGACTGACCCTCTAACAGGCTGAGACCTACAAACCAAAGTGTTAATGGTTAAAATTCACGTAACTGGTCATTCTGGAGGACACCAGCAGCACCAAAGATGGAAAGATGAAATGTCTTTCTATATGTTTACAGCAAATTACAAACATCACTTTGTTTTCTTGAACACCAAAACAATAACCTGTCAGTCTATATTTTTAGTTCTAACCAACCAGAATGCTCAGGTCATGTGACAGTGATGACGTACCCATGTTCCAGGACACCCTGGGAGCGTTTGTGTCTGCAGTCCTTACAGACATGTGAACAGTAAGTGGTGGGCTCTTCTCAAAATAAAAGTCATGAACTTCAAACTCCACCTGTAATTAAACAGAAGCTTTACACACCAGGACACAAAGACATAATGCATGAAAAAAGAACAGTAAAGCTGGATGTGCTGACCTCATAATTCCTGCGTTGGTTATGAGAGAAGTTAGCAGGCTGATATCCAATGAGCATGTCATTGAGATCAAGCCACGTGAAGGAGGAGACTGGGCGAGTGTGGTCAGACAGATGTGTGATAAAGCCGTCCTGAGGAGGTGTCGTGACGTTAAACACTAAAAGCTGTTTGGGAGTTTCTTCGTCGTCAGCATCCAGTGTAGCAGTGGACAGCGGAGTAAGGATGAACTGATCGACTTCCAGAACAAACGTGGACATGTAGGCTGGTGTAGGAGGCTGGTTGGGCATTGCACCAGTGATCTGCACTGGGATCCAGGCCTGTTCAGACTTAAAACACACCAGGAGAAGAATTTTGTATCAAATGTGTAATTCATGGAAACTTAAAGTACATATAAAGTGTATAATTACCTGATATATGCTGCCACTCCTGGTGTCCTTCAGATCCAGTCTGACTGCAATGTAATCCACATGTGGAGATGGAGGGTCTGTATGTTGATACCTCAGCCCCATCACCAGGAAGTCCTCACAGGAAACTTTGGTGAGCTTCACCAGCTTCAGACCCTTCAGGCAGTCTTCAGATCGACACGTTGCTCTGGCTTTGTTGTCTACATGATGACACGGCACGTAACCATGACCAAACCATAACATCACCATCTGGATTTTGGTTATATTCAGTGTGACACCTCAAGTAGCTGCCATGCCAAAGGTAAATATAATGAAAATATTGTTATTGCGTGACGGTGCTCCAAATTGGTATATCTAAAACTGATTTGACATCACAGTGAAGATGACTTTGCATTTACATAATTCAGTGTGTTCGACATTCTGTGAGCTTCAGTCACACCAACATCTGATCAGGTCATCCTGGAGTCCAGGTCAATGTTCACTTCATGTTTTAGATGTATTCACAAGAACATGAAGGCTGGGCGTCCATGAAATGCCTCGTGCACTGCTAGCTGCTCTCAGTGAAGCATAAAAATGACTTTTCCTTGTTATTTTATTTTGATTTTAGGATCTAATATTCAACCAGTGTCATGGATTACCCAGCTGCTGACGCAAATGGATGAAAGTCTCCGGCTCATCCCCTCTCCTTGTGGCTTTCTCTGGTTCCCCTGTGACCAGCTGACCGTGGGTTGGCAGATGGGTGTCGTGACTATTCAGATGGATGCTACAATCCAAGCTTGACCTGCTTTCATAGTGGAAGGAGACCACATTTCCATCCACAGCATTCGAGAGGCTGTAGAACTCGGGAACCTCCAGGGATTTTGGCCCCAACCTAATGATGGTGCACTCAGGTTCCATAATTTCTACATGGATGGCAAAGACCTCCATGTATGTCTCTGTCTCTGTGAATCTGATGTCAAAGAAAAACAGACATTGACCTTCAAAGATAAATAACAAACTGTGTTCCAGTAAAGAGTCTTGTAAAAAGGAAATGATTCAAAAATGTTTTTCTTCATGTGTGAAATATACAGTCTCTTTAAAAGCCTGCATGAAGGACTTCAGCAGATGTTTACCTGTACAGGCGAAGCTTGACAGTGTCTTCTGTCAACAATGGGCAGCCGTTGTGGACGTACTTTACTTCATCAGCCAGATAATCACAATCAAACACCTGTGAGGTGAAAATCACCAAGCACAACGAGTCAAAGCCATCGTCACTGAACAAACATGTTTCATCATACAGCTCAAGTTTTTCACAGTAAGTTTATTTGCAGCATTTTTGGCTCTTTTCAGAAATGTTTCCTGGGTGCTGCTTTAGCTGTCACATGTCTGAGCTGCAGATCACTGCTGTGGGTCTTCCCCCTCTACTTCCCCACAGTGTCCTGTCTAACTTTACACTATTCAACAAAGGCAAAAGAGTATATATCTCTAATTAAACAGAAAATAAATAGAAACGTGGGTTTTCTAAGACCTGACCTATAACTGGACATTTGCAGTGTAAGAAAACCACACTGAGCGGTTGGAGGTGAAATTTGTCTGAGATCAACAGAGATCAGCCTCTGGTAGTCTGAACAACACCTGAATAACATCAAAACACTGTCCATTCAGTTTTTTCTCTTCTATACTTTGGCAACCAGGAAAGATTTGTTTTTTCAATAGGAACAATATGGCAATGCTATATTATTATTGTTCATTTATTTACTTTATTTTAAATTATTACAAATTGGACAATCACAGAGAAAGGGAGGAAGAGAAACAGAGGGGACAGTAAGAGAACACTGAGAAAACCTGTTGGATCACCTGTTAAAAGAAGAACAAAGAGAACAACACAGAGATGAGAGCAACAACCTGCACAGGTGTAAGTAACAGTAAATACTAAATATTGAATGTTATTGAGCAGCACACAACACGGACAGCGCACGATGTGCTTTAAGTAGCTGCTCCGTCACTCATCATGTCATAATTACTGTTTTATACAATTAAAAGAAATACTAATGGATCAAATCCACTTTTGACGTGAAATACTACAACTGGGTGTTCAGTGGTCAATAAGAAGTTTAGTGTGAAACATGACGTCCAATAACAGCTTTGCTTTTATTACCTGAGGCACCAGTTTTCCTACTCGCTGAGTTATGGGCTCATTCACTACCACCTCCAACTTGCACGAATCCTTCTGATGGGGAATGTGGAACTGCAAGTCCTCCACATGAAGGTAGGCCGATTGGCCTCGTTTCACTTTTAACCCCTTGTTGACTTTTACAAGGGAACCATGCAATGCACAGGTTATTTCAACCAAAAGCAGAGGAAGGCACATCCAGGCCAGGAGTCGAACAGCTGAACCCATTGCTGTCAGTCACAAGCCAACGTCTCGAGGATCCTTCAGGCCTGCAGCAAACAAGAGCACGATCACCTTCAGGAAAACGCTTCAGTTCAACTCTTCAGCCAATGAAAGGATCCCTGCTGGACTTTACTCTGGCTGCATGCTGATTCAGCTTCCTGGCTTTGAGCTTGTGCCAGGCGGGAGGATGAGTCAGGAACTGCAAAGGAAGTGAAAAGATTTCAGTTCAAAGCATTTCATACATGAAGAGTGTCAGTATGACCCCTGACCTCTGTGGCACCATCAGAGTGTAGGTGGGATGGTAATGGGAAATAAAGTGAACAGGATATGATGACACTCATGATGCTGTGAGCATATAATGGCTAGCTAGTCACCAAAATATTTGCAGTCTCCAGCGAGTTGCTTCAAGACAGTTTGATTCCCAAACCAGGCATCAGCCACTGATGATGGAAACGTTTGCCTTTATGTGTTATCAGTGCTGTTCCTGGGGACTCTGGTCCCAGACGCCTCCAGAGCATCAAGCTCTTTCAGTGAGGATCTTTCTGATGATCATCCACACCCCATGAGGCCAGATGTTCCCAGGAGCTCCAGACCAGAGTGATTAATGGTTCATTTACATTTCTTCTGTTTCTGAATGACTGCACCAACAGTTGTCACCTTTCCAACAAGATCTACAACCCTGACATCCTTTGACCAGTCTTTGGTCAGGTCCATGGTGGTGGAGAGGCTGGGGGGGAAAACACCATCATTCTGTGGACAGATGTGCTTTCTCCAGCTGCTGGGTGGACATCAGGAGTATCTGTAATGGAGCCAATCACAGCCTGCAAATCATTGGAACTTTTATATGACGTGTTTTTGGATTTGTGGGTGATGTTCTCTCCATTAAAACTAAAGATGCAAATGAGTGATTGTTCATTTCTTTCTAATTTATAAAGGGTTCAAATAATCATTTCCCCCAAGCTGCTGGTCACACATCCTGAATAAGACTGCGAGAAAGACCCCCCACCCACCCAGTGTGTTGCACTGAGTAATTATGTGCTCTACAAATGAAAACGATTGGAAACATGATGCTGATATAAACTTACACTATTGGGTCTAAATGAACATGTCAAACCAAACAAGCAGCTCCAAATGAAACAGGTGTAATAGAAGCTTTCACCTTGGACATGTTTCAGTATGAATGTTATCTCTGTCACTCCTTTGTAGCTCCATCAGTGGCACCAGAAACAAAGAGCATGAAGCTGGAGTAAACACACCGGCGCTTTCTGAAACCAGCGACACAAAGCTGTTTGTGGTTTTGGTAATTATAAGTGAGGGAACAGCAACGAGACAGCTCCAGACATGTTTGGGACACATACGCCTGCTCCTGCCAAACTTCTTTAGGACAGCTCCAGTGGGAAAGGCTTCATTAACCCAACTGCTAAATAAATTCCTACAGGATGCTTTAAACGTTTTCACATGCTGCCCACTTCAGCTTACACAGACCGTCTCATTTCTGGAGCCGTTACTTTTCCACAGTAATCAAAACAGCTTAGTCCTGTCTGACTGTCGATCAGGCTGAGGATGCAGATCAGAGCTGTTCAGTATCTGAAAGCTGATCTCAACCCTCCACATTCTTTCAGCGTGTTCCTCAGGTAGGACAGCTGTCCCAGACCTCACACACGAAGCACCTTATAATCACCCTCTGTGCAGAGAACATGCTGCAGCTTGTCCCGCATGTGTGGGAGCTGTGTGGGAAAACTGGATTTCCACTGGTCAGAGCTTTAGTGTGTCTCAAGAAAGCTTTTCTGATTGTTCATCCTCAACCTCTCGATGTAGTACTACGCATTTAAGTGAAAAAGCTCCCCAAAGTGCGCTGGTCCAGGTAAAAATGAAACATTTGTTTTGCAAAAGCGTGTGAAGTTACAGTGTGTGCTTTCTGTCCTCCTGTGTAAATATGCTCCATGTACAGTCAGCATAGATTTCCAATGATGCTGATCAGATGTATAACAACACAGAGCAGTTGAGTAAATGATGGTCCTTTATTCTGAAACTTCAGTGAAACCCAAGTATCCTCCTGAGCCTGCTGGAGGTTTCTTCCTGTTCAAAGGGAGTTTTTCCTTCCCACTGTCGCCAAAGGTCTTGCTCACAGGGGGTCACATGATTGTTGGCTTTTCTCTGTATGTATTATTACCTTACAATATAAAGCACCTTGAGGCGACTGTGTTGTGACGTGGCGCTGTGTAAATAAAGTTAAATTGATTGTTATTAGAGATGCAGTGCGCCCCTCTGTCATTCCTGGCTGTCGGTCAGAGATCTTCTCTCTGTGGTTTTATTCACCACACTGATGTAATGAATTCCTCTCATAACAATTTATAATCTGGTGCACACAATAACTATTGATGAGCTTCACAAACTGACTGACATGCTTTGAGCTCCCAGTTTTCATTTAGTTTGAACAATGCTTTGCAGAGTATATAACAGCTGTTGTTCAGAACTTTTGTTTATTTTTAAAAGATGTATTTGTTGGCTGCAGTCGTGCGATCAGACTTCCTCAGACACAGCTCAGGTCAAAGGTGCTGGAGTGGAAAAATGCTGCTGTGCTCTATATGTTTTTCAAAACGACGACAGCCGCTACAAGATGTGTTTGCATGTCAAGTACACAGCTGTAAATATGCAGCACACATCTGTACCTGCAGACAGATACTGTGTGTTCGGGTACAGTAGCTAATGGAGCGTGATGACAGCAGTTTGCTCTGTGTGGATGCACAGAGTCTCTATAATGAAACTACAGAACCAGCCTGGACAGAGTCTGGACACGGACCTTATCCAACACCTTTGGACAGCCAGAGCTCATCACTCAGCATCAGTGTTGTGGATGAGATGGAGCGGACAAACAAAGCATGGCAGGTCAGATAACTGTCCAGGACTACATGGCACTGCATGATGCTGATGTCTGTATGTCGAACTCTCACAGAGCTGGATGTCTCTGTGCCTGATGTGCATCAGTGTGGAGGCAGGAGTCCTGGGAAAGGTCCAAAATGTTACGCTGCCTGCAGCACTTTGGGTTGATCCTCTTCCTGTTTTGGCTCTTGTGTTACAGTCCTTACACAATACATCAGCAAGACATGTTCTGTCTGCTGTCCACTCCTGAACCACAGGCTGTGGTGATCCTGTGGGATGCTGGTGGGGGACACACAACAAGCTGACATGTGGTGCGTCTCCGATAAGGTCATAAAATATTCTTAAGGTCAAACAGCATTTCATAATCCCTCCCTTAAATAAGATGAGGACCTCCCTCGTTTCTTTTCCAAGCCCAGCACACAACGCTGATGTGTAACTGCTCCATTCCTTCGTCTCATCGTCTCATCGACATAATGACGGGACCTTCAGCAGCCAGCGCTTTTTAAAGCCACGAGGGGAAAAAGGTAACGCTGTTGAAATCACAGGCTGCTAACATGTCACTGCCATTGAGTAGAGTACAGCAAAATGTCCAAGAGACTGCATATAAGTGAAGGAAGAAAGAGGAGCTCAGAGTGATGAATCTGTGCACAGCTGAACATCATGCAGGACACAGCACGAGCATGTTTTGTTGTCTGAAGCTCATCATCCTCCTTAAATGCACAGTTAGTAATAATTACAAGTTTTAATAAGTTTTATATGGAGCACGTATCCTGCTGTATTCAAGCTCAGTGCAGTCCTCAGATTTAAGGTGAATGTCAGCACAATAGCATGCACACATGAAGACAGATGTATGAAGCTAAAAAACACACAAGAACAAAAAGAGATGAAGAAGACGTGGAAGGAAACAACACAAGGTCCTCCAACAAAGATCACCACTTAAACATGTTCTTACCTGAACAGCTGGCACTTCCTTCCTTCTCCCTTCAACTGCCTCATTGAAAGAATCTGGCTCCTTTCTGGGTAACAAACTCCGCCCCCGAGAGACAAGTAGAGACGCCTTCCTCCTCTTGCAGCCAGAGTGGAAACACTCTGACAGCCAGTGTGTAGTAGTTTGTAATTACTGAACGAAAGCACAGATTAAAGGCTTCACAGGGCACTAATGGAAAGAAGTGCCTCTGGGTAATACATGACCTGGATAGTAGCTGCTGCTTACCTGCAGGGGGCAGCACCATGTTCCAGTTGTATAATATCATACATGCAAAGCCACACAACTCCAGCAGGAAAAGCAGCTGGTGTTTTGTTTCCAAGGATCACATAGCTGATGGATCCTCCTCTCCAGCACTTCCCAGGGAAGCTGAGGATCTGCTTGAAGTTTGAGCCCAGCTTTCAAGAGGCTGAGCTAATCTAGAGGCACCGTCCCAAACTTGATGCTGTAAAGGGATGTCAAACAAGACACCACGACAGCCAACAACCACCACTTCAGCCACTTAAGCAGTGAGGTGTAAACACTGAAGGGGAACGTGGGTCCATGTAGCAGTCCAGGTGTGCTCCCACAAGCTGGAGGCCTCTTCTGTTACAATGCAGTCCTGCCTTCTTACCGTCATCAGGGGAGTAGAGACTGATGTTTGATCTGTAACTAATAAACTCTCTTCTAAAGCAGCCACATATTCATAAAGATGCTTTCATTGCATGTATTTCTGCATAAATGTATCAAGACTGATTAATGGAGAGTATGTGGGGTGAGTCACATGGCCATGGTTTCCAGTGCATCGGCCCAGTGGTTGGTTGTTCAGAGAGTGCAGCACTGTGCTTCATTAAACTCCATTTTCGAGGGGAAGTAGCATTCCTCAGGTTCACTAAGCTCTGACAGCTCCTGGGGTTCCTGCACACACTGTTATGCTGCCGGGTGGACTGTCTGCAGCAGCGCAGCAGAAGTGCTGATATCTGATATAAAGGTGGAAACAATGAAAGTGAGAATGGCTGGACGAACACGTTTGGAGGTTTCGGATGTGGCGCTGGGTTTCCTCCTGCTGTGCTCTGTAACGGGCTTGTTGTTGATGGATCAGCAGAGAAACGCCGAGGATGAGCAGGAGCTCGACAAAGCTATTCTGGAAATGCTGCATATCAACAAAGTGTCAGCAAGCCACCATGCTAAACCACATCCTTACATGAGGAAGGTTTACCAGAAGCTGGACTCGCTGGAGGTGCAGGATTTGGGGAAATCAGACGGGACGCTGGTGCAGGGGTTTCGGAGTGTCAGCGGTAAGGATTTCAAAGTCTTCCTTTAACACAGTAATCCTTTACATGTTGCTTTGACAATAACGATGTGATCAAAGACCGTGATCTGCAGTAAAGCAAGAAAACAGCAAGTTCCCCGTGTGTGGATGAGGAACTGGAGCATGGTGTCATGTAAGGGCTCATATGTTTCACTGGAGCACTTGCAGAGCGACTGTGGCCACAAACATGGCCGTGCAGGGCTTCAAGGTCCTGCACGGCCAGCTGACAGCACATGAACTGTAAGGGTTCTGCTGCCAATCACAGTGTCATGCTTGTAGTGCCTTGTAATTAATATTAATGAAATGCAGTCAGTCCCTTTCACACGTGCAAACCTCAAGTCAACATTAAAATGTTGCCTTCAAAAGCAGCTTAATTAGTTGGATATTGTAGCGTTTAAGAATAATCACAGATCCAATCCTGCAGTTTTAAGGTGGAATCTTTAGTTATCAACAGGTTAAAGCACCATTTGTGCCAAAGCAGCTAAAGTGAGAAACATGCACATTATTTCAGTCTGTTAATCTCACAGAGACAGTTCAGCGAATCAGCTGAAGTAGCATCATTCAGCACAGACACTGGAAAGTCCCACTGCTGCTCCACAGACCTGTAGCACAACAAACTGGTGCTATAGCTGTTTTTTGAATCCCCCCTTTGTCGTGCAGACTCACCACAGAGCTTCATGTATCCCTGTTTCATGAGTGGAGAGGAGCGTAGTGGCAGCCATGCTGTTCATATCCATGCGTGCTGCTGGAGGCCGCACAAAGCCTGCATAAAATAACTTTTTCCAGCAAACTGTTCTGTACCATCCTCCCCCTCCTCTTCATCCTCCTCACTCCACTAATAACAACAGTACAGCCCACTGCTCAGTATAGTTATGTGAACTCATCATCATCAGCGTGGCTACAGGACAGCTTTGTAGCTTTGGTCACTTTAAGTGTAGGCGTGAACATTAGCTTATAGCTGTGCTCCAGCTGAACACAGCTGCACATAGACAGGTAACATCTGGATCTGGAGCTGAAGTCCAACTGGGCCAGAACAGGAACAGAAATGTTTTAACAAACTACAATAATAAAGCGCATCAGCTCCTTGGCTGGTAACGAGCAGACGAGCGGATCTTTTATCATCTGCAGTGATTTTCGATGTCGATGTTTTTGATGCTATTTAGAGGACAAATAAAACTAAGCTGACACTTTGTGAGCCACAGCAACATCCCTGCGTTATCAGAACAGCTTGAACTTTGCTATATGTGTTTTAAATTTGCATCACTGACGTGTGACATGAAGTAACCGCTGCATCTTCTTTCTGCTGCAGCAACAAACGTCTTATTGTTCACGAGAAACCCTGACGTTGCATGTTTGGCCTTGAGTTTGGACTTCCTGTATGGTCCCTCTCGTCACTGTCATGTGCTCCCTCTGATAGTGTTTCCTTTAGTTTCTCTGCTTTCAAATGTCTTCACATGCAGACAGAACGATCTTCAGATGTTTCCACTGAAATCTGCTCATTGCTGCTGCTGTAAAGTTTCTCACCACCAAGAGAAAAAAGATGACATGCAGTGCTGACTCGCCTGATCCACTGCTGATTTTTCTATTTTGTTTTAATTCTTCAAATGAATGAACCTTTGGTGCATATTTACAATCATCTTTGAAGAATACATTGGACTTCATTGATTCTGAGCCTTTACACGGGCGGAGCTGTGTAGTCCTTCTAACACTCTGTATTTGATGCTTTGCAGGCCCGCAGGGATGGATCTGGTTCAACATCACCAACTTGAGCCCCTTCATGATGGGTGCAGAGCTGGTCCTGTTCAGGAAAGCCCTCCACCCTCAGCCGCTCAGCGTGTCTGTCACTCTGCACAGTGTCATTGCTTCACGAGGACGCCTGGACGAACGTCCCGTCCTGGAGGAGAGACAGCTAGCCCTGGACCAGCGGCCGCCGTCTGGCTACGACGTCTTCGATGTGTCTGCTGTGCTGACTGCGAAGCCCGTGGAGGCTCTGGGCTTCCAGCTGCGCTACACGGACGAGAGCGGGAGTCTGGTGCTCCATGAAGCCCTGACACAGAGTCTGTACTGTCTCCACAGAGGCTCTCTGAGCGAACCCTTACTGGTGCTCTACCAGGCACACCCTCGCTCGCTAACATCAGTCTAATGTAGGTGGAGCCGCCCACCTATGGCTTTAAAGCTACTTTACACGTCACAGACAGTCACATAGGAGCACGGCAGCACTGAGGCGGGAGCTCTGGAACATTTTGAGGTTAAATTGTGCTCAAAGATTTTTAGGTAACATTTGCATTTTGTTTTTGTAAGACTGCTTAATATTAATAATGCACATGTAATTATTCCCCGGGGAACAGCTCGTGTGCTGAGTCAGTATTAGGGAGCTGACACTGTCGCCTGCATCAGAGGATGATGTAAACATCAGCAGCGTCTGCTCTGTTCTGTGTCAGCGGAGCTGCTACGTCAGCAGGTGGAGCTCTGTGGTGTAAAGCTGTTACTGTCTTCTTCATGTCAGCGGTCTTTACACTCGCACAGATCCTCTGCCGCTCACGCCTCACATGAAACGACTGTTCCTAAATGTTCTTCTGCCTATTACATCACTTCTATCCACTGTTGCTTTGACCTTTAACCTCTCTTGAAAACTGAACTGAAATAAACCCTCAGGATAAAGAACGGACTGTGGCTGTGCTTGGTTTCTGCTGACTGTGGTTACCGTGATGGAAAACTAGTCAACATGTTAAAGGAACTAGTCAAAGGGAAAATGAGTTGGTGAGGAAACAATATGTGCACACATCCTTCCTGGATATACACAAAAGGAAATGAAACATTTTAAGGCTGACGACAGATCCTTGGAGAGATTTGAAACTCACTTTAACGGAACAGAAACAACACATAGGGAACAGAGAGAGATGTGCCAGCATTGTCCCGGCTCGTAGGAGGAGCTGTGTGGCTCCTCTGATGTGAGGAAGCTTCATTAATGGAGCGACAAACAGAACTCCCTTCATTGGCTTCCTGTTAAATCCAGAATTCAAAATCCTGCTCCTCACATACAAGGTCTTAAATAATCAGGCCCCATCTTATCTTAATGACCTTGTAGTACCATATCACCCTATTAGAGCACTTCACTCTCGCTCTGCAGGCCTACTTGTTGTTCCTAGAGTATTTAAAAGTAGAATGGGAGGGAGAGCCTTCAGTTTTCAGGCCCCTCTTCTGTGGAACCAGCTTCCAGTTTGGATTTGGGAGACAGACACTATCTCTACTTTTAAGATTAGGCTTCAAACTTTCCTTTTTGCTAAAGCATATAGTCAGGGCTGGATCAGGTGACCCTGAATCCTCCCTTAGTTATGCTGCAATAGATGTAGGCTGCCGGGGGATTCCCGTGATGCATTGAGTTTTTCCTTTCCAGTCACCTTTCTCACTCACTATGTATTAATAGACCTCTCTGCATTGAATCATATCTGTTATTAACCTCTGTCTCTCTTCCACAGCATGTCTTTGCAACCAACCAATCACAGCAGATGGCCCCGCCCCTCCCTGAGCCTGGTTCTGCTGGAGGTTTCTTCCTGTTTAAAGGAAGTTTTTCCTTCCCGCTGTCGCCAAAATGCTTGTTCATAGGGGGTCATATGATTGTTGGGTTTTTCTCTGTATGTATTATTGTAGGGTCTACTGTGCAATATGAAGCACCTTGAGATGACTGATGTTGTGATTTGGCGCTATATAAATAAAGTTGAATTGAACTGAATGTATCAATATGTGCTGGCATAAAGAACACGTGTATCAATGCCAGCATCGGATGATCCAATAACTTCACATGAATCTGAAAATCAACCAGAAACATGTTTTTATTTATTCACCAGCTGTTTTAACTGGACCACGCGGAACAGAGCGAGGCCCCGTGTTTCCTCCACAGACTCAGTGACTGTAGCAAAACATTCATTTAACTATGATTATAGTTTTGCTGCAGCGTATGAGCCGCTGTGGGCTCCTGGAGAGAAAGAAAGAAGCTGCAGCATTGAGATTTCTACTGTGTATGAATGTGTGTGTCGTTTCTCTCCAAACATGAATGTCATAAGCTTTGGTCTTGATCTGGTTCCGTGGGTCTGACACGACTGTGGGTGAAACGCTTCCTGTCCGCGCGCTTTAAGGCTTCTCCGTGTAATCCCGGGACAGTTTGCGCGTCTTCATTAAACACATTCAGGAGAATTTTCCAAACTAGTGTTTGATCTGGAACGATCGCTGCAATAACGACACGGAAGTACATCAGTGTTCCTTGGATCCTATTGGTAGACTGTCCTGCCTTTGTGTCGTTCTAACCAATCACCTCCGACTCTCCGTCGCACTGGCCCCGCCTCCTGCCGCCTTCGCTTGTCGGGAGCGGCGGAGATGCGCTGCACTTGTCCGGCGTAGATCAGGGCCGCTGTTTGTTTGCTATCCGTGTTTCCTCCGTGTTAGCGGGTCACATCCGTCCGTGTGCCAGGGCCTCTGTGCGGACCGGAAGCCCACGGTGACATGCGTCCACGGAGCGCTGAACCTGTTCCCTCCCGCACGGCACGAACCCCGTGAAGCAGCAGCAGGCCGTGTCTCCTCCACCCACGATCATGTCGGGGAATCATTACAAAGGCCACGAAGTCAGCTGCTGCATCAAATACTTCATCTTTGGATTCAACATCCTGTTCTGGGTGAGCAGCTGTGCGTGGGTGACGTGTGTTATTATCAGTAACGGGGGAGGCATCGATCCCGTTACTGACACTTCAGACCACCACCCGTTGCCTACCGGTGGTGGTCAGAGGGCCCGGTGGCGCCAGTGTCCGGCAGCCTCGCCTCTGTCAGTGCGCCCCAGGGTGGCTGTGGCTACAATGTAGCTGCCATCACCAGTGTGTGAATGTGTGTGTGAATGGGTGGATGACTGGATATGTAAAGCGCTTTGGGGTCCTTAGGGACTAGTAAGGCGCTATATAAATACAGGCCATTTACCATTTACTCAGAGTAACGTGAGCGTTCCTGCTGCAGCTTAGTCCACAGCACAGCTAATCGGCTTTAATGACAGCTGAGGGCCTCCGTGTGATGGACACGCACACACACTGCTTATTGTTGCTGAGTGACACACGAGAAACGTCACGGGGGAAACCTTTAAATAACACTGAGTCAGTGACGTCATGTGATTGTGTTCGCGTGCATCTTCACCTTAATGAGATGTGGTCCGTGTCTTGCAGCTGCTGGGCATGGCCTTAGTGGGAATCGGACTGTGGGCGTGGAGTGAGAAGGTAAGAACACGTGAGAACAACGTCATTACACTGACTGAGACGTCAGCGTGTTCCAGTGTGACGGACGCGTGTGCGTGACTCCGTGAGCTGCTCACGAGCGTGGAAGCAGCACAGAAACCCACGCTCCTGTCCTGCAGCGTGGACAGCCAAGCATTTCAAAGCAAAGTCAGGTGACCTCCAATCCAAAACCTGATTCATTTAATGAGCCGTCAGTCATTTTCCACACGTGTGTTCGTGTTGTTTAGTGTACTTGACTTTCATGTGAACTTTACTAAAGTCAGAAATGTGACACAGCTGAGGGCTCCGTGTTTCCCAGGGTCATGTGACAGCACTTCTGTTTGAACGTGGGAAGTGTTCACAGAACTGATAAACGAAGCACTGAAATAAGCAACTTTGGAAAGATGATGTCAAATGTTGGTTTTTGCTTCAAACACTTGTAACTGAAGCCAGATAACACACACCAATTAGTTAGACTGCAGGAATGTCTTAAAGACATAAAGACCTGGATGGCCGCTAACTTTCTGCTTCTTAATTCAGATCAAACTGAGGTTATTGTACTCGGCCCTGAAAAGCCTAGAAATATGGTATCTAACCAGATTCTTACTCTGGATGGCATTACCTTGGCCTCCAGTAACGCTGTGAGGAACCTTGGAGTCATGTTTGACCAGGACATGTCCTTCAATGCACATATTAAACAAATATGTAAGACTGCTTTCTTCCATTTGTGCAACATCTCTAAAGTTAGAAATATCCTGTCTCAGAGTGACGCTGAAAAACTACTTCATGCATTTATTTGTGGCCCTGTTGACCAAACCGGCTCAGACTGAGTGCTGCATCTGTCCTCTGCAGGGGGTCCTGTCCAACCTCTCATCTATCACAGACCTGGGGGGTCTGGACCCAGTCTGGCTCTTCATGGTGGTTGGGGGGGTTATGTTCATCCTGGGCTTTGCCGGATGCATCGGAGCGCTGCGGGAAAACACGTTTCTACTGAAGTTTGTATGTTCCAAATCGTTGTCACGCATCAACAAGCAGCAGGCTTCAGTGTGCTGAGCGTCTGCTTCTTCTGTCGTAGTTCTCGGTGTTCCTTGGAATCATCTTCTTCCTGGAGTTAACGACGGGAGTTCTGGCGTTTGTCTTCAAGGACTGGATTAAAGACCAGCTCAACCTGTTCATCAACAACAACATCCGGGCGTATCGGGACGACATCGACCTGCAGAACCTCATCGATTTCACTCAGGAATATGTAAGTACTGACGCGTGACAATGTTATTACACCATCATCATACATGATCATACTGGTATTGGTGTCGTTGTAACAGCGTCCGCGTCACGCCTGCATGCTAATACACGTGCCGTGTCCATGAAGCTGTAAAGCTGCGGTGCAGTCTATGTGCTGGACGGGTTCATTGTAGTGAAAGCTTGTATTTGACATGAACTGGATCATTTAAGGAGTAGTGTCCATTTTTAACGCGCGTCTTTCTACGTGTCCGTCCTCGGACCACCTTAAAGCGTGTGCTGATCGTGTGCAGTCCTATTAACAGGAGTGTTTGTGCCTGGCTGCAGTGGGAGTGCTGTGGTGCTTTCGGAGCAGACGACTGGAACCTGAACATCTATTTTAACTGCACTGATGGAAACCCCAGTCGGGAAAAGTGCGGCGTTCCCTTCTCCTGCTGCACCAAGGACCCAGCGGTACGACTTCCCCACACATCGTTGTTGATGTTGGCGTTTGTTTGTCACCGGTGTGGTCAGCTGACTCCACCTGCTCACGGCTAAACCCAGGATTGTTTCTTGCTTTCAGGAGGACGTGATCAACACTCAGTGTGGCTACGACATTCGAGCCAAACCAGTAAGTAACTGGTAAACCAGTGAGTAACTGGTAAACCAGTGCGGGGGCGCAGAGTTGGGTCATCGTAATGATTTATTGGCCTCACAACAACATATAGAAGGTATAATACTAAGATTTAAAACATGTCATATATGACCTCTGACCTCTTGTTCGAGGGCAGCAGATTGGATCATAATAAAACTAAATGTGTTTCAGACTTCCTGTCAGTGTGTGTGTACACGTGAAGGCTGTGATACATGCATGTAGCATGTGATTAACCAGCATCACATGCTCATCCATCAGCTCCATAACGCTGTTAAAGGCCCGTCTGTCACAGGTCAGGTCACAGCAGTCGTGACAAAAACGCCACGTTTGTTAAACTTTTAGTAATCGAGGATACAAATGATGATCTCCGAGTATCAGAAGTCTGAACGTTGCAAAGAAAGAAGGAAACAGACTCGTTGTTACAGGTCATTTCTGTTCCTGTCACGACCAAAGCCCCGGGACATGAATATCTGAAATGACACATGTTTGTGTGCACGCAGGACTCCGAGCAGAAGGACTACATCAACGTTAAAGGCTGCGTGCCCCAGTTTGAGAAGTGGCTGCAGGACAACCTCACGCTGGTGGCGGGGATCTTCATCGGCGTTGCGCTGCTGCAGGTCGGTGCCGCGCACCTTCGAGTGTCGAGCGAACGCATCGTGCTCTCGGGTCCTTCGGGTGTCCAACTCTTCTTGTGTTTCATCCACAGATCTTTGGAATTTGTTTGGCTCAAAACTTAGTGAGCGACATCGAGGCCGTGCGGGCGAGCTGGTGAGAAAACGCTGCACACACACGTTTCACTGATTGGCAGCTCGAGCCACACCGACACGGGCTCTGTTATTAACTGATAGCCATACTTGATGTGAGAACAGACAGCTCTGCTCCCAGCAGCTGGTCCTTACAGCAGTCAGAGCGCCCTCTGCTGGATCCACTGTTCAACATCTGTACCAGTAAATGAAACGATTTGCAGACAGCTGCTGTGGCCAGTACGTGTCCACACATCCGTCAGTACTGGGAGACAGTTTTCCCCAGTTTTGGGACAAACTGTGTAAAATGTGAATAATAACAGAACACAACAATCTGCAAAGTCATAAATGTGACAGCAGAACAGCTTTATAAAGAACAAAGGTTCGTTTCATTTGATGGCAGCAGCACGTCTGAAAGAATTATAGTTCGTTATATCCAATCACTGTTATTGGGATCGTACTGGTTGCCATGACTGGTTTGTTAAATGCACTGATGGAGAGCGTCTCTTTTTGCTGTGTAAAGTACTCTCAGGTCTTAACATTTCATTGAACAATAACCAACCATAATGACATTTGTCTGTAAACATCGTGTGACCGTACAGATGTTTGATGGCTCTGTGTTTTCCAGCCTCAGTAGAAATGCAAACGTACCTCTGGGAGGTGTTAAACACTCGCACAGCTAGGCGACCTCATGGAGGGTTCACGCTGCGCTTTGATTGGTGTTGCTGTTTGAAAGAGTGGAGGTCAGAGGTCAGACTCACTGAGCAGGGTACTGAAGTGGACTGCTGTTCTCAGGACTTTGTGAATCTTCAGTGAGTCAGATAAATGTGGCTGCACTTCCAAACAGGACTTCGACACACTGGGTGCAAAACGCCCTTTTTCACAGTCGGTTCACTTTGCAGCAAATGATCATCAAAAACATTCGTAAATCGTTTAAATGTTCTGCAGTAAGAGCTGTCGTATTAGTGAGTGTAACAGTCAGCAAACATCAGCACAGCTTAAGGCTGCAGTGTGAACTAAAGAGCAACATTTCTTCATTGCAATGCTCCATAATAAACCTGCATCCACACAAACACTCCTGTCTGCTGGGACTCGTGTTTGTTTTCATAGCTGTTGTAACGTCACAGTTTTATCCTGCAGCTCTGACGCATGAATCAAGCGTAACATTCAGTTTGCTGTTTAGGGACAAGGCTTATTGAGCTCCATCATCACACTCATTCTTCCTCCTCCATGCTTCATCAGGGTGCCCCCCCCTCTCTACATGCGCCGACTCCCACCGTACTCCAGCAAGAAAGCGTCGGCTTACTACTCGTGAGACACTCGCACACACCGCATGTGTGTTTGTCACCGGTGGGTGTGATGGATCCATGTGGAGACTTCTCTTGAGCTTTGCTGTGTGATCTGTGTGCTGTTTAAGGTGCAGCTGTGGGGTAGTCATGTGACCCTAACAGTGTTGTGTGGAAGCAAGAATGTGCCACAAACTCATCATTTTTCATTATTATTATTATTTAAAAATAAATGTGAATATATAACAAATACATTTTATTTAAAAAATTCTAAAAAATAAATTATTAAATTAATAATTCTTTAATTACAATTAATGAATTCAGTTTCGTATTAACACCTAACTACTACTAATTACTACAAGCTGGCAGTAGAAGAACCCCCACCAGCAGCTAGCATATTAAAGCTTTGTTAGCACTTGAACACGTACGTCTGTCCCACCATCCACACGCTGTATTTCAAACCAAAGCCTGGCTCTTTGCTCTCCATGCAGCATGTCCTGTTGTTTTAGTGTAGCGGTGTTAGCTAGCTGTAGTTAGCAACACGTTAGCGACTGTCGCAGCAGACCATCTGTCCTGGTTTTAAAGTGCCACAGTTAGAAATGAAATGCTGATATGATTTTGATCACACACATAACGACGCCATGATGAACAGAAACACAGGAATCCACGTGCCCAAGAAGCTGAAAAAACAATGCAGGAACTAGCTAACAGCTAGCATGTTTGGCTACAGTGGCACAGTCACAGCTCACTTTCTCCAAACGTGGCTCCTGTTGTGCTAAACTGCACAGAAGCCCTGTAGCTGCATCTGAATGCTACCAAAGCATGCTAATATTAGGCTTGCCTTCACTGTGGTCAGTGTTGTACCCACAACATTCAGCAAACCTGAGGTCAAAGGTCAAACTACACTAATGTATTTACTACTTACTGTGCTGGTAGCACAGCAGCTGACGTTTAATCAGAGTATAGCATCACGTCAGTACTGCTTGCTGTCTGCTAGCATAGTCTGCAGTAGCAGGCAGGTAGAGGACTGTACGTCCATAAACCATCAGCAGGACCAGTATTTGCTTCTTTATGCAACGAGGAACAGGATGACCTCTAACTGGCCACTGTGTAATGGCTCTGACCAAACAACAGACTTCATGAGGGCGGCCTCCAGTGGACTCTGATTGGCCTTTGCCATAGAATACCAGAACTGGCAGGTCCACCAGTGGGGCCCTGTGCTTTTCATAGATTCACCCTGAGCAATGTGAAAGACACGAAAAGGGTCTGGAGAGGCCGTGGAAATGTTATGCTGCCTGTGACGTCCTTAATATGATGGAAAAGAGTTCAAACCCACAGAAACAGAAGAAAAAAGATGAAATAACGATCAACAATAGTCCAGGAAAATTAATAAAAACGTTTGTTTGCAGCAGAAACAGCTGTTTGACCTGCAGGAACAAAGCAGGCTGTCAGGGTTAGGGTCCAGCACAATGCAGGGCCTTCAACATAAGCACTAAGATGTTCAGACCAATGCTGAAATGAACCGTAAGCCCATGTAATGTCTAAGTGCAGGCGTTTTATTGTTGTGCTGTGAGCAGTCGATGTAAACGCATCATTTCAGGTAAAACAGATCAGAGGTTACATCAGGTACAGGTGCAACTCAAACATGTGGAGCAAACATGCTGTTCATGTTTGACTGGACCCTGTTTGTCAGCGTCCAGTTAAACTCATAAGGATCAGTTGTCTGTTACTGAACAACATCGTCATTCAGGAGTCTAACAGTACTGAGTGAAGTGATGCTACTGTACATCAGAGATGCAGTCATGGTCAGCGGTCAGAGTTGGGGCACTTTGCTTTCGAAGCCGTAACCTGTGATTGTTGCAAAGTCTTCCCTGACCCTGCAGAAGATCCTTGGTGGTGTCACCCTAAGCCTCAGCCTTCTGTCACCGCAGCAGGCTTGTTAGTGACGCACCGAGTCGTACAGTTACTAAACGCCTCTTTCTGTCTTTTCCTTTCCAGCTTCTTTACCTAATGCAGCGTTTAAGGTAAACACTTAAACTCAACCAAACTTACACGGTGATATAAAAGCAGATGTGACCTGTAATATGTTTTGTCCTTCTTCCCCATGATCAGCTCCAGCACGTCGGGGAGATCAGACCCGATCACGGCACCATCCCTTACTGAACCAGCACCTTTGTTCCAAGGCACTAATATGTGAAATGACTTGTATATAAACACTGTGAGTAACTACTGTACAAAGAAGGAGAGCACTGTTAGCATTCGCAGCGCTCCAGGTTTGATAGCTACATCTAGAGTAGAAGTTTTGATAATGTTTTTGATATTAGATATTTTTCACTGTAGTCATTACGGGCCATCGTTAGGACTGCGGCTCGTGCTCCTCACACTCAACCACTCGCTTCCTGTACCTTTGCATTAGTTGCGCTTGACTGCAGCACCGTAGGGAGGAATCTGTTTGTAAGTGGATATCTTTGCATGCTGCACTGACAGCAGCTAAACATGCTGTAAATACACAGTACGAATGAAAGAAGGGATCACTTCAATGACTTCCTTCTCTACTGAAGAAGGGAAGTGTTTGAGGATGTTGCTGCCACGTTCATCACCACCTTGTAGCTCTGCAAGCACTGGAGTGGATCGCTAAACTCCTCCCACTGCCCTACCCCTCGCTCCGGTGTGACACCTCAGTATTCTTTAATCAGCTCGTTTCAGATTGAAATCAGTTTTAGTGAAGACGTCCACCTTAGAGCTCGTTGAGACTGACCTGGAACTTGAAAAACAGAAACCGTTCTTCTGTTTAAAGAGGATTTATTATTTGTTCTTATCTTCTTGGATCATTTTAAAGGCAGCAGCTGTAGCTTCTCTCAGTGCTGCTTGGCTCAAAGGGAACCAGTTCCCATGGACTCGTGAGAAAATACCCAACTTCACAGTATTTCTAGAACAGCGGTCTCCACCCTTTTTTGCACCACGGACCGGTTTATGTCCGACAATATTTTCACGGACCGGCTTTTAAGGTGTCGCGGATAAATACAACAAAATAAAACCAGTACTGGTACCAAAAAAGATCAGATTTATTCATAACACACGGGAAAAGACCCAGGGAAACTGAGTTAGCGAAGAAACTGATTAAAATAATAGCACTGGCTGACAGCTGGGCTGGCCTCCACCCTCTCGTCTATAAAGCTGTGGCTCCTAACATGGCTGCAGCCCAAACCTCCACTTTTCAGCTTTAGATTTCAAAACTGTGACACCACTTTGTTCTTGTCTGTTTGATATCATCTGTGGAAACTACAGACAAATTATTTAGAAAATGTTAGTACATTTCAGTTTGCATCACAAACACAGAGTTCAGCTGATCTGAGGCTCCAGCTGGGCTCAAAGACAAAGCTACACGTGACTCCGCCCAAAACAAATCCTGATACTGTTGCTCAGTAAAGTCACAGCTTTGGATACAAAGACAAGAAAATGATTCTAAAAACGACCTGTTCAGTTACAGTAACTAATGATGAAGGACAGAGACGTTTGAAGAAAGTAGTTTGTGTTGTTGGACAGTTACTCGCTCCGTCACATGTGAATAAACGAGTCATTATTACACTTGTGCTGTTTTCAGGTGTCACTCTGATTATACTCGTTGGTTTGTTGTGTCCTTACATAACGTCACGCGCCGTCTCGTTCCACATCTTTACTTAAACACTGAGTGAAGTTTGGTGAAAATTATCATCCTCAATGCTTCATACCCAGCGTTTTCCACTTGAATCAGGGGTGTCCAACTCCAGGCCTCGAGGGCCGGTGTCCTGCAGGTGTTAGATCTCACCCTGGGTCGACACACCTGAATCACATGATTAGATCACCAGGCCTCTGGAGAACTTCAGGACATGTTGAGGAGGTCATTTAGCCATTTAAATCAGCTGTGTTGGATCAATATAACATCTAAAACCTGCAGGACACCGGCCTTCGAGGCCTGGAGTTCGACACCTGTCACTTGAATGAAAACAGACGTCGTTCACCAAACGAGCTCATGTGCTCCGTGTTTCCTTTGGTGATTTAAAGTGATTTGATTGGCTCACAGCATGTACTTGTATTAATGTGCTAACTACCTTGTTTTCCTTGTCACGGCGGTTATCAAGTGTTCCCCGGAGCTCCACAGAGTTCTTTTCTACTCACAAAGGGATCAGTAATGTTTTTGATAATAACTATTTTACAGTGAACTTGGTTTTCTTACTCTACACCTGTCAGTACTACTGAATCTGCAGCGACACGTTTGGAGGTGGTGACGATGCCTCGGTGATCTCAGAACACGCCATAGACACTGGACTGTAACCGCCTCCTTTCATGACTTTGTCTCAAACTGCTTTTAATATTAATAAAGGTGATGACATTACTGATCATTGTGCGTCTGAGTTGTTCATATTTATGGTTAGTAAATATGTTTATGAACTGCACTTCCCATGAGTCAGTGTGCCGACTGTCACTGCTGATATTGCAGAGACGTGTTCGTGAAGCAGAGCCATGCTCCAGCCTAATGAGTCAAAGCCTTGATTCTCTGAGCAGAGCACTACGGTGAGCATGAAGAACACTTAGGTCCTGAGACTGTCAGCAGAAGAACCAGAGGTCATGGTCGAGACGAGGCTGGAGGAGCTTTAGAACAAGTCACAGATGTTCCTGAACTCTGAAGATGTTTCTTCTGCAAAGAAGACTGTAGTTCCTCTGTAGCTCTGTAACAGTGTTTAGGCTACAGGGAACTACAGCTGTGCCACGTGTCCACAGCAGAAGTGTCATGATGACGAGCAAAGACTGTGACTCTCACTTTGTATCAGTGGCTCCTGTTCTCCAGCCTTTCATTCAAGTGTAACTGAATTAACGCCATGATGTGTATTATTACACATGTATGTGTGAGGAGGCGAGTGCCACGGGGACAGGCCACGCGAGCACCGGGCGGTTCAGTCCCCCAGCACCTCCTGCAAGTGTCCTTGGGCAAAATACTGAACCGTCAACACTGAGCTGCAGTAAAAGCTGCTGCACTGACTGTTTGTGGGGAATAAAAAGTGACTCGTCCTGAAGTCAGATGAACTCAGTGGCACTCTGGTCCACACCACACGACCCTTCATCATGTGACCCGTCTGTGTGCTTAAATTATATCTTCAGTTCAAATCTAAAGATTCTTTGACTTCACTCGAGGACTCGAGCTTCACTCTAGACAAAACAAGAACACGTGAGTCGTCACCAGCTATCGTCTTTAATTATCTGCATTACAATTATCTGAGTTACAATCCTCCAAAATATACAACTCATGACATGTACAACAAACATATATGCTTATAGTAGTTGATGCAGTGACTAAGGATCTCTACTGGCATGTGTCATAGAAGAGCACGACTCTGATAAATAACCATTCATACCTTTAAAAAAGAAAAGGACCAGGTGTGGGCCCGGACAGGGACAGGGTGAGGAGCACGGACGACAACCTGCTGCATGTAAACCAAGTCTGTCCTCCAGAGGGCGCCGTGCGGGGGCTGCTTTGTGTCTGTCCTATTAACTGTTAATCCCGGTTCCAGCTGTGCGGCCACAGAGCGTACACGGCAGTGACCCCACGGACACTCGGGGCTGCGTTTGTGGGGCCTGATCTGAGGTTTCCTGACAGTCTGAAACAATAACAGCTCACTGATGCTTTTTGTGTTCAGGCAGAGCTACCACGTACTAACAGGAAGGATGTCATATATCCGACATGCAGCTCCTACTGACCCTGTGGGATTTGACCTCTCCTGCTGTTACTGTACGCTCTACAAATTCCTGTGAAACTTCCAGAGTCTGCAATTAAAGACCATTATTCACAGTATGATGTCTTGGATAGAGTCCAGGAGCTCCTGCCGAGGCCATCATTTGTTAGGAAGGGCACACGTCCAATTTGCTCCTCTGCTCGTATTTTGTTTGTTTGAACTGTTTGAACAGCACAATTTAAAAACGGAATAAAATCGAGTCCAGGACTCGAGGTGTCAGCAGGAAGAGGGCTGGCTATGCTCTGGAGCATGCAAGCAGCGGACAGGTAAACGCGGCACACCTTGAACGGGACTAAAACATGCACAGCTCCTAGTCAGCGTGTACTCTATCTACATGGGACACAGCTGGGCGCGTCATGGCTGTCTGCTTCGAAAAACCAAAGAAGATTCACAACAGGAAGGACGTTCTGTGCACACTTTCTTGGACGGCTTACCGGCAGATGGCGTCACAGCTATGGTCATAAAGGAGTGTCGTCTTCGATCTATTGCATCAGGCAGTCTGTGGCGCTCTGGTGGAGCTACGGAGACGCATGCACGTGTAGAGGGGGTAGGGTTAGACTAATGCGTTCGTTAGTGGCTCACACATCAGCTGGTGTGTGAAGCCTCCTGCTAACCGTCTGAATAAAACTACAAATATGGCTTCCAGAGGACTGTATCCGTCGCGCGTCTAAAAACAGGTTTTCACTTTGACTAGTTTGGAATTATGGTGAGGTCTTCAAAATAAAAGCTGAGCTTGTAGGTAAGCACAAAGTATTACACATCAGTCTAACCCTAGTGGAAGTGGCAGAGACATGAGTGGACATCTGGCTCGCAGTTCACATGACATGGTACCTTGGCACATGACGATGGGGCACGGGGGAGCGCAGTGGTGAGGTGTCACTGGAGAGGTGGGTATCAGGCAGGCATTGGGGTGGGCAGGTGTGGGCGGGGTCAGACTCAGTCATTTAGCTCTGGGCCGTTAGCCGCTGCTCTGTGAGCGACGCCTGGTGTGATACCGTCTTGTTTTCGTGAGCCCTCAGCTTGGAGACGATGTTGATAAACGCCAAGCTCTGGACCTCTTTATGAAGCGGCTCTGAAGAGAAACACAGGAGGCAGGCGTGTTATCAAAGGCACAGGTCCCAGCATACACAGTGTTTAATCACGTGTTTAAACACAGCAGTTTGTGCAGAGACCCTCCAACACTCCTGCTGCTGAGGCAGTCCATCGCTTGCACACTGACAGTGAGACTCAGGCAGACGCAGTGACCTCAGCGCTCTGACGCCAGGGCACCGAAACACCGACCGGTTGAACCGTTTCAGCTTTTATTTGTCCGTCTGCTACCTTCTTGTCCTGCTGTTATTTCACATTTTTAAAGCTGCGTTACACGAAGACATCCAGAGTTTCATCAGCACAACACATTTGATCTCTGCAGCCAATCAGCCGTCACATAGAGCTCAAACATGTGAGTGGTTACAGTCTCACCTGAGCCCATGACTGCACAGATGAGGATCATGGAGTTGTACTTGATCTCCGGTGCGCTCCTCTCATCTGACAGCAGCTTGTGAAGCACAGACACCAGGCCGGCTCCCACCAAGTCCTTCTCAGCTGCAACTGAAATGCAAACTTTCATCCAGCTGCAGTGCTGCACAAACGTTACAAGCTTCAGCGCCACATTTCTAAACACGCTCGTGTGCAACACGGCTCCTGAAACGCCTTCAAAGTCCATTATCTGAGATTCAACAGTAGCGTGTAACCACAGCTGCTCACACCTAAAACATGTTCTGTGTCACAGATGGTGACGACAGGGATCATGGATCCTGCCTGGAGCTTACCTAAATCCAGGGCTGCTATGAGACCCAGAGCCACCAGGGCTTCATTCTGCATGATCATGTGCTCACTGGTTGCCATGGTAACTAAGTGTTTGACTCCTCCTCCCTGGATGACAGTCCTCACTACCTCCTAAAGAGAGAAAAACAAAACCACAGAATTAAAAACACGCAGAGGTTCAGCGCACTGTGAGCTGTTTTAAAGAGAACTACATGTAATAATAGTTACATGTGACAGGTTCTATCATTTAAAATAAATCAAACAGTCACATCTTCCATAAAAGGCCTCTCATCCACACATGCAGAACAAATCCAGCCACAGGAGTCCAGAAATCAGGTGTAATAATCAGAAATCACCGTTGGGCCTGAACATTGACTGTTCAGTTCAATGTATGTAGCATATTCGACTGTCAGTACCTTCAATGCTAATCGCTCTGATAGGACATTATGGTGGACAGCATCGGACGCTGCACTGAGGTCTAGCAGCACAGAGACGACTGTCAGAGGCCATGAGAAGATCAGTTGTATGAAAGCAAGGGTGGAGATTGGCCTATATTAGCTAAGAAAACGAATTCACAAATATGGGTGGAGGTGACAGCGTCCAAATAAAAAGCAGTGTTAGTGAAATGATCCTGAATATTCTCCTCTGTAAAGGTCAAAGGTGAGCGCTGAGTGTTTACCAGCCTGGTCTCTGAACAGTGACGTTCCAGCTCCAATAATGCTAAAAAGAAGCTGCTCAAACATGCAGGATGAACTTTCTGGGAAACTCTGATCAGTGCCAGCTAACTGATCTTCACTACACAACATAATCAGCACGTGTGGGTGGAGTTAGCTCTCAGAGCTCAGTCGTTATCGATGCCTTTGACTTCCAAACGTCTGCCAGGCTGCGATCCTGGATTACCTCCCACTCTGGAAACCTGAATGTGGACCAGCTGCAGACTTGAGCAGTTAGCAAGCACAGCTGCAGTGTTGGAGGGTGAGTGATGGCGTGTGGTCTGACCTTGGACTTGCTGTGTCGAATGAGGGCAGACAGAAGCCTGTTGGACTCGCCCATCACGCCTGCGTGGTCCTTGGCTTCGCACCACTCCACCAGCCTTTCCACCAGCTTCCCATTGGTTCCCAGGTGGTCTGCTGCTTCAGCTGAGCCAACACACAGTGGGCAAGGCTGCCGTCATTGATGCTGCACACGTGAGTAGCTGCTTTCATATTTGTCTTAATGACTCAAAATGAAGGCTGTTAAGAACCTCTCCTCATTGCCCCGCACAAGCAGAACTCCAGCAATCACCATAATTATGCCTTTGGATACCAACGGTTCCAACATGAATAAAACTGAACATTAAAGACAGAATCCAGCGTTTACCTTGGGTGTCGATGAGCATGCGTAGCGTTCCCAGCAGTTTGAACTGCACTGGAGGCATCTCCGACTGCAAGAACTTCAACACCACATCTGCCACTCCAGCTGACAGCATCTTGGATTTGTTCACCACTGCAGAGGAAATAACAGAACAAACACTGTTCACAACAAAAAACAAAGTTATATCGCGCTGACAGCATCAGGCACACCGCTCCTCCTTCACTGTGAAGCAGCTGGCCTTCCCAACCCTGAACAACAGCTCGGGAAGAACTCCCATTTCAGCATAAAGATCCATCAGCTGACTCACGAGGAAACATCAGCTCTTTAACTACCAGCAAAGAGAACATCAGCAATATGCTGTTATTAAACCCGTGGCTGCCAGACAGTATTTGGTAAGAGCTGAGTGATTATTGCAGGCTGGATGAGTCACAGGTGGATCATGACGGAGCAGATCACAGGGAGAAGTGTGCCATAAATCCACAGCTGAACGCAGCAGAGAGCCCACAGTGTGCAGTAACACACACAAAGAGCAGAGCCACAGGATCAGACTAGTTCCTGGCCTGAGCAGCAGAGCTGAGGATGTAAAGAGCTGCAGACGGAGCGGTGACATCAGTCAGTCCTTATGTTGCCGTGTGCAGCTCCGTGGTCAGTGTGAAGATGCAGGCAGTGTTCAATCCTCCACAGCGAGAGCTCAGCGTCTTTATCTCAGAACTAATGAGCGAGTCTATCCAAAGCTTTTCTAAAACTCTTTCTACAGTAACTTATTTATTGAGATGTTAGCATGAACATGTATCATGCTGTTTGTTTTACAGTTTGTTTACTAGTAGATTATATGTTACACCCTCACGATCTGTTGATTGTTTTGTTGAAAATAAAATGAACTTGTTCATGAATGACTTCTTGACGAGCATGTGGGCGAGTCCTCCGACTGGGACCACCGTCACCCTCCACATCCTCTCCAGCTCTTCTCTGAGCCCTTGGTACCCCTACAGCTTCTCGTGTTGCTTCTTCCTGATATTGCTGTCATTCGGAACCGCTACATCGATCACTACGGCCGTCTTCTTCTGTTTGTCTACCACCACTATGTCCGGTTGGTTAGCCACCACCATTTGTCCGTCTGTATCTGGAAGTCCCACAGGATCTTAGCTCGGTCTTGGGGGCATCTCCCATTTTGACCTCGGGACTTCCAGGTTATACTCGGCACAGATGTTCCTGCACACTATGCCGGCCACTTGGTCAAATATCCTTGGGGAAGATACTAACTGCTCTCCAATGCATCCATCAGGGTATGAACTTAGCGATAAAACATGGAAAGAGGTGCTTGTGGGGAATGACTTGTGCAAATCCTCAGTCCTGACTGCCTCCCCTCAGGACTAAAGACTGAAGCTAAAGACTTTCTTGCATTAACTGACTCTTAACCTCGTTCAGTGGGTAGATGAACCTACCCAGGCTAAGGGCCACACCCTTGACTGGGTCTTTTCCTGAGGCTTGGACATTCGCATAAAGGATATAAACAACGTTGGGATCTCCGACCACGCCCCAGTCATGGTGACTTAGATACTGAACTGGACTTTACGAATAGTTGATGCTGAAACTGCGGCAGATTTCTCTCTGTCTTTCCTGAATTCTGCATCCACTACTTTTGGTTGTTCTGCCTCTCATATGGTTGAAGACTTTGCAAACACCTTGTTATCCACATGCTCTTCTATCCTTGACGCTGTTGCACCTAAAATGAAGCGCCCTACAACCTTTTCCCAACGCTGGTTAAACGACTCTACGCGCCTTAGGACGTGTCTGCCGCCGTGATGAGAGGAGGTGGAGGAAAGATCAACTCCAGGTATCCTGTGAAATCCTACGTTCGAAATTTCCAACTGCTTTTCAAACCTACTTGCTGATTATAAGTGAAGTCAAATAGACTGGCAGCACTTGGCTGCCACAGTGAGGGTGTACGTAGTTTTTCTCAGGACTTTTTCTCAACATTTTCTAAGGAATGGGTCGATCTCTGGAGCTCAGTGGACAACTGTCAAACTGTGAAACGTCTGAATATTCCAGCCAACTGTTAGTGGAGGTAACTGGGAAGGACAGCAGCTTAGCCACACAGTCCCCAGACGGTACATGTCTGCCTGCGCTCTGTGTGACTGTTTAAGAGTTTG
The DNA here is from genome assembly GCF_057382185.1 of Mchenga conophoros. Taxonomy (NCBI): domain Eukaryota; kingdom Metazoa; phylum Chordata; class Actinopteri; order Cichliformes; family Cichlidae; genus Mchenga; species Mchenga conophoros. The sequence continues at coordinate 14,993,331 of NC_140528.1, forward strand.
AATAAACACTTGGAAATCGTAACCCTTCCCAGAAGAGTTGAAGCTGTTACAGGGAGGGCCAACATCATATTAAACTCTGTGGATGAGACATCACCCAAGATCGTGTGCAGGCAGACAATACGTTTGGTGATATAGTGTGCATGTGTAGTGTGCATGTGTAGTGTGCACGTGTAGTGTGCACGTGTAGTGTGCATGGACTTGTAATCCCATTTTCATGCATGAAGACTTCACAAAGCTTATCATTAGAGCAACTATGTAGCTGCAGTGTCCACATCTGGTTGTCATCAATCAGGTGTCACCTGTAACCTGATATATTGACCCACCAGGTATAGCCAGGTTCCTCAGGGCGCTCAGGGCTGCGTGCTGAACAGTGACGTTTCCTTCCTCAACGTGCCGATCCAGCAGCTCCAGAAGCTTCTGCACGATGCCAGTGTCCACCATGTGGATGCAGTTGCCATCTGCAAACAGCAGGAACAGTATAGTTGGGTGCATAAACACATTGTGTGGTTATGTGGGTACAAATGATCCTTATCTGCACTGTTTAAAGCTGCAGACGACCCCCAGACTCTAACCCAATGAATGTGGCCTAAATGAAAACAGCCCCAGACAGGAGCCTGTGATACTGGTGTAATGGATCCCCACAGGTGTAACCCTCCCAGCAACTGGGAGACTGGATCATAGATTTTAGTTGTTGCTACTGAAGAAACTGCTTTTCTCCAACTCTGTGTTGAAGGATATGAATCGAATACTGTGAACGAGGTGAAACAGTGGTGAGCATTTGGTGCTTATTGGAGTACTGAGGATAAATCATTAGTCTGGATTCTAACTGGTGATAATGGAGGGTCGATGCAACTAAAGCGTGTAACAGAGGTTAAATCTAGTTCAGGGTGCTGACTGTGAGCATCCTCACAAAGTGGCAGAACGCTCGACTTCCTCTCAGTGATGTCTATTGATGGGTTAATAAACACACAGAGTGGGCGGGGCCTCTGGCAGGTCTTCGTATGAGAACCATGGCCTTGGTTTACTGTTGTTCTGATTTGTGTTACTTTTGGGAATAATGGTGGTGAAACTGGTGTTTCTAAAGTTTGCTTTGTGTGTCTGTACTGGGGATACTGGTGTAGCAGTGTGCTAACCGATATTTAGGTGCTGCTGTCTGTGAGTTTCACGACATGGCTATGACATCACTTCCTGTAAGAGTAACGCCAGGAGTTCATCTCCAGAAAGAACGGCCGCTCTCTCCTAGTCGATGAACACGTGGGAGCGATGAAGCTTCAGCTTCTGTTACATGTGACTGAAATGTTGCAGCCATCACAGGTGCTGGATCTGTGTGCTGCACTCTGTGCATGAAGGCTGCTCCGACTATCACCAGGTCATTAATGATTCAGTGTTTTATTATCAGCTACCAGGTGAGTCTGGCCAACGATGCCTCCTCGGTAATGCTAATAACACTCTGTGCTGCTTTATTCCTCATTACTGACGTTTATTTTCAGTGAGGGAGAGAAACATGGAGGTCAGCGCGTTTCTTTCTTCACTCCATCGTTCAACTGGGATACCAGTGAGTGTCATTAAACTGGTGTGAGTTCCAGAGTCACTGGGACTAAGATACAGGGCTGACATTTCCAGATTCCCATCCCCTCAGTGATGAAACGTCTAACGCTGGTGCTGGAGGGCACAACGTTCCACAGTGTGGCATCATGTCACTCCATAGTTCACATTTTGACTTCCTCAAACATAGAGCGACTCACAGCTTACCATTGCGAGCAAAGTTAGCGATGGCCAGCGCCCCGGCCAGCTGCAGCTGGTGGTTGTGAGATGGTACCCAGGACAGGACCCTCTGGAAGACGCTGCCCTTTCCTCCCTCAAACAGCTTCTGCATGGACTCGTCTGCACAAAGACAGGAAACAAGAAGAAAGGAGGCAGGAACAGAGCAGCTGTCAGCACTGTTACTGTTGGGTTGCTAATGTGTGGCAAGACTGCAGAGAGCCAGGACCACGCATGGAGCAGCAGAGATATCAGGGCTAAACTAAATGAATCACGTGATCAGGAGCTAGTTCCATTTCCAGCATTGAACTGGGATCAGTGGTTTCCTCCCAGTGTTTGCTCTTCCTCTCACCCACGTGAGCCGTCTGCAGCACTCGCTGCTTGCTTCTTCTCTGGCGTGCTGGCCTCAGAGAGTTTCTGCCTCCAGTTTGCTGTTTCTACTTTTACCAAGAACAATCTGGTTGCATATTTTGCAAAGCATTGTGTTTTTATAAGAACTTTACTAGAGGAGCACATGCAGCTCCAGCTGCTCCGACACGTGTCCTTGTTTTAAGCTTTAGGGACCGTAAACACAATGAGACCACAATATGAGACATTATCACATACAGACGTGGATGCTATCGTAGCTTCTGAAGGCTGCTGTGGAACAACTGTATTAAGGAGAGCCATACCCCCGAGCAGCAGGAGAACCATCAGGTCAGAGGCGGTCTTCAGTTGGGCGATGTCCTCCTCCCGCTCTCCATCCACCGTCTGAGCCACGACTTCCAGCAGACACTCCACCAGGCCCGCCTCCACCAGCTGCAGCTTTATGACATCTGGCACAGGGAGGCAGAGAAGACCTTCAGAGAGCACCAAAGCCTGAAACTATCTGCTGCAGCCTGTCCCTGACTGGCCCGAGCTCTTCAGGAGCCTACATGAAAAGTACTGGTGGCCACCAGCGCTACTGTTCAGCCTCCTAGAAGTTTGAAAAGCTGAGCTCTGGAGGTCGAGGTCACTGAGATTCAAACACGTTTTAAGACAGGCCTGTTGTATCAGTCTAAACTGCTACGGTCCCTCAGCCCACCCAGCGGGGTTTGTACCCCAGAAGGAGCCAAACTGGCTAAAACAATGAGAAGTGGCAGGTCTGTGGTCATGAACTCAGGACACAGTGTTGGTTTAATCAGATCGTTGGTACTGAGGCTAATGACAGTCACAGCCGGATCAATGCAGATAATTAAATCATGCATGATTTTAAAGCTCCAGGAACAGGAGACAGAGCTGCACCAGGTTCCTCTGAAAGACTCGTTTCACCTGTAACACAAACAAGACAAACGTGGCACAATGCACCCTAACAACAAACAGTTATCCCCAAATGAGATCAAAAGTAATGAGAATCACCAATCACCACACAGGTGATGCTGCAACCAGTGAGCCGGCTGCCGTGGCAACCAGAGACAACTAAACAGAAAGGCTGTTTGCTGTAGGCAGGCCACAGAGGCAGAAACAGGCTCGGGTCCGTGCAGACGAGACGAACTCGCCAGTACGTCGTAAGCAACCATCCCTCTGTCTCACAGAGCACTGAGCCACCCTTCAAGCTAAAGGCTCGTGTTGTCCCAGCAC